>NC_042992.1:33144458-33226958 GCF_901001165.1 Salmo trutta
AAGCGCCAGTGCTCCGATTAACAAGCGCTGTGACCTTTGACTCCAAGACTCTGATGACGAAGAATGTAGTACATAGAGTATAGATTTTTGAATGGCCCAATGATTCCATGGTTCACTGCTCTCCGAGAGGTTCTGACAGAACTAGTGTGTCGAATGAATTGGATGGTTTCCTCAGAAACGGTCGTCCTTCGTATCCATTGCTCTTAGTCAGACAGAGAGTGCCAACGGTGTGAGGCGCGCTGTGAAACGTCCAATGGCATTGGTTAGAAGAAAATCTATGTACAGTGTGTGCAAATGTAGAAGAGTAGGGAGGTAAGGCAATAAATAGGCCATAGAGGCAAAATAATTACAATGTAGCATTAACACTTGAGTGATAGATTGCAGATGATGATGTGCCAAGTAGAGATACTGGGTGCAAAAGAGCAAGAAGATAAATAACAATATGGGGATGAGGTAGTTGGGTGGGCTATTTACAGATTGGCTGTGTACAGGTACAGTGATCGGTAAGCTGCTCTGCCAGCTGATGGTTAAAGTTAGAGAGGTTAACCAGGCTCCAAGCGCTGGACAGTCCTCTTCTACCTGTACCGACCATGTATTTCAGTTTTTTTATTTATTTTACCTTTATTTCCGGGGGGTCAAATTTGTATTTACACTGATGGGTACTTGAACAAAGTACATGTTATTCTCGAGCTTAGTGATTAGAATCCTCGTCTTAATGCATTTGATCAGGGCTAATGGGTCGCTACTGTTTACTCTCTGAGGCACTCAGTGTTTTAACCGAGTCTTTATACTCCGCTGCTTAGTTTGCAGCCCAACATAATGCCTGCTGCGGTGTCCCTTAAAGAAGTTAATGCTTCTGGCTGCCGCCTGGGCTTGTGTACAGTAACATTATATTATGAGTGTGTGTGTTTTGATTTATGTGTCTATATAGAGTGTGTGTGTGTGTGTGTGTGCGTGTTTATCTGTTTGTGTAGAAATAACGGTGTTACTCCTACCCTGACGCCTGCCCCATTCATTAACACTACTCCTGAACATCAGTGTTCAGTTACGTTAAGCCACCAGAAACCCTAGCAGAGATGATCTGCGGTATATAAAGAGAGACACCCATTCAGCAACGCAATGGAGTTTCTGCAATTAGTTACTGCCTTTAGATATGGCTTCTGATTCATTAGTATGCAGTCGTTGTCATAAGTGTATAATTACCACAAAGAGAAAAAAACACTTATTCCTCGCACAGGAGAATAGGTGGCTTTCACCGAATGTGTTGTGATGAAAACTAAATGCTTGTATAAATTATGCACAGTATGAAACTTGGATGGAATTATTTGGACGAGTTCCTTCTATTCAGTAGGACCTTCCACAACATACGCCGTGGCAAAATAGTATAATATATTTTCCAGTATTGTTTTGATACTGTAAACCGCCATTCAGATTGCTGCATGCTTGCTGGTAATTAACAATAACCTAGTATGTCCTCTTTACCCCAGCCTTCACCATAGACAATGTGGTGAGCCATTAATAACAGTATAAAGGTAGATTTAAAAAAAAAAATGAATTGGCATTGACAGTTCTATATACATTCGATACACGATATTCTATAATTGAGTGATAACTCACTTCCTCTGTGTATAACAGTCATTGTTGTCATACAACTGGTGTTGTACTGTACAGCAGCTCAAAGCCATAGACCTGTTCAGATCCTGTATCTGTGTCCCATGTGTAGGCTATGACTGTTGGTCTTTTCCCGCCTACACGATAACAGCTTCTCACTCTATCATCACAACAGACTTAAAATATGAGCACCTCCACCAGACGTGAATTTAAAATAAAACGTTTTTTTTGTTGGTTTCGCAGAAGTCATGAATACAGTTCTTTCTCTTTCTCTTTCTCTCTCCTGTTCCTTACGCTTCTCTCTCTCAATTAAATTCAAGGGGCGTTATTGGCAGGGGAAACATATGTTAACCTCTTACATCTAGGGGGCAGTAATTTCACGGCTGGATAAAAAACGTACCCGATTTAATCTGATTATTAGTCCTGCCCAGAAACTGGAATATGCATATAATTATTAGCTTTGGAGAGAAAACACTCCAAAGTTTCTGAAACTGTTTGAATGGTGTCTGTGAGTATAACAGAACTCCTATGGCAGGCAAAAACCTGAGATGCTTCTGTTCAGGAAGTACCCTGTCTGAACATTTCTTGCCCTTCTTGATTCTCTCTATCGTTTACAAAGGATCTCTGCTCTTACGTGACACTTCTCACGTCAACAATGGAGTCTCACAGCCCGGGAAAAACAGGAATGATGTCATTCAAAGCCCTGGCTGAAGCACACGAGAGCAAAAGCTGAGTGGTCAGTCAATGGACTAAGCCTTAGGCGCGTGACACGCCCCGCCCCCGGCTTTCGGTTTTTTCCTCAGTTTACAGACAGGCAGATTCCCGGTCGGAATATTATCGCTTCTCTACGAGATAAATTGCATAAATATTGGTTTTAAACAGCGGTTGACATGCTTCGAAGTACGGTAATGGAATATTTCGAAATTTTTTGTCATATTTTGCGTCATGCTCGTGGCCGAGATTTAGCGTTGGGATAGTGTCTAGAACGCACGAACAAAACGTCGCTGTTTGGATATAACGATGGATTATTTGGGACCAACCTACATTTGTTATTGAAGTAGAAGTCCTGGCAGTGTATTCTGATGAAGAACAAGCAAGGTAAGAACATTTTTCTTATAGGAAATGTGATTTTGGTGAAGGCTACACTGGTGGGTGTCTAAATAGCTAGCCCTGTAACGCCGGGCTATGTACTTACATTATTGCAAAATGTGCTTCATCCGAAAAGCTATTTTAAAATCGGACATATCGAGTGCATAGAGGAGTTCTGTATCTATAATTCTTAAAATAATTGTTATGCTTTTGTGAACGTTTATCGTGAGTAATTTAGTAAAATCACCGGAAGTGTTCGGTGGGAATGCTAGTTCTGAACGTCACATGCTAATGTAAAAAGCTGGTTTTTGATATAAATATGAACTTGATTGAACAGACATGCATGTATTGTATAACACAATGTCCTAGGTGTGTCATCTGATGAAGATCATCAAAGGTTAGTGCTGCATTTAGATATGGTTTGGGTTTATGTGACATGATATGCTAGCTTGAAAAATGGCTGTGTGATTATTCCTGGCTGGGTACTCTGCTGACATAATCTAATGTTTTGCTTTCGCTGTAAAGCCTTTTTGAAATCGGACAGTTTGGTTAGATAAAGGAGAGTCTTGTCTTTAAATAGCTGTAACATAGTCATATGTTTGAAAAGTGTAAGTTTTCGGATTTAGAGGAGTTTGAATTTCGCGCCCCGCCCATCATTGGATATTGGAGCAGACGTTCCGCTAGCGGAACGTGTAGATGTAAGAGGTTACCATTGCCAAGCAAGTGAAGCAGATAATATACAAAAGTGAAGAACAATAAAAATGAACAGTAAACATTACACTCACAGAAGTTCCAAAAGAACCTCATTCTGTGGGTAGTGTTGCACATAGCCTGTCTTCTCTTGAGAGCCAGGTCTGCCTACGGTGGCCTTTCTCAATAGCAAGGCTATGCTCACTGAGTCTGAACATAGTCAAAGCATTTCTTAAGTTTGGGTCAGTCACAGTGGTCAGGTATTCTGCCACTGTGTACTCTCTGTTTAGGGCCAAATAGCATTCTAGTTTGCTCTGTTTTTTTGGTTAATTCTTTCCAATGTGTCAAGTTAATCTCATGATTTGGTTGGGTAGAATGCCCTTCTTGCCTTATCTCTCAGATCATTCACAGCTTTGTGGAAGTTACCTGTGGCACTGATGTTTAGGCCAAGGTATGTATAGTTTTGTGTGCTGACCCAAACCGCTCTAGCGCAACGGTGTCTAGATGGAATTTGTATTTGTGGTCCTGGCGACTGGACCTTTTTTGGAACACCATTATTTTGGTCTTACTGAGATTTACTGTCAGGGCCCGGGTCTGGAAGAATCTGTGCAGAAGATCTAGGTGCTGCTGTAGGCCTTCCTTGGTTGGTGACAGGAAGCACCAGATCATCAGCAAACAGTAGACATTTGACTTCAGATTCTAGCAGGGTGAGGCCGGGTTCTGCAGACTGTTCTAGTGCTCTCGCCAATTCGTTGATATATTTGTTGAAGAGGGTGGGGCTTAAGCTGCATCCTTGTCTCACCCCATGGCCCTGTGGAAAGAAATGTGTGTGTTTTTTGCCAATTTTAATCGCACACTTTTTGTTTGTGTATATGGATTTTATAATGTTGTATGTTTTTCCCCCAACACCACTTTACATCAATTGTATAGCAGACTCTCATGCCAAATTGAGTCAAAGGCTTTTTTGAAATCAACAAAGCATGAGAAGACTTTGCCTTTGTTTTGGTTTGTTTGTTTGTCAATTAGGGTGTGCAGGGTGAATACGTGGTCTGTCGTACGATAATTTGGTAAAAAGCCAATTTGACATTTGCTCAGTACATTGTTTTCACTGAGGAAATGTACGAGTCTGCTGTTAATGATAATGCAGAGGATTTTCCCAAGGTTGCTGTTGACGCATATCCCACGGTAGTTATTGGGGTCAAATTTGTCTCCACTTTTGTGGATTGGGGTGATCAGTCCTTGGTTCCAAATATTGGGGAAGATGCCAGAGCTAAGGATGATGTTAAAGAGTTTTAGTATAGCCAATTGTAATTTGTTGTCTGTATATTTTATCATTTCATTGAGGATACCATCAACACCACAGGCCTTTTTGGGTTGGAGGGTTTTTATTTTGTCCTGTAGTTCATTCAATGTAATTGGAGAATCCAGTGGGTTCTGGTAGTCTTTAATAGTTGATTCTAAGATTTGTATTTGGTCATGTATATGTTTTTGCTGTTTGTTCTTTGTTATAGAGCCAAAAGATTGGCGAAGTGGTTTACCCATACATCTCCATTTTGGATAGAGAATTCTTCGTTTTTGTTTGTTTAGTGTTTTCCAATTTTCCCATAATTGGTTAGTCTATGGACTCTTCAATTACAATGAGCTGATTTAACGTGTTGTTTTAGTAATTCTCAATTTCTTTTAGGTTTTTGCATTCTTCATCAAACCATTTGTCATTGCTGCTCATTTTCTTTTGTTTTCTGATTGAAATGTTTTAGATTTGATGGGAAAGCTGAGAGGTCAAATATACTGTTAAGATTTTCTACTGCCAAGTTTACACCTTCACTATTACAGTGGAACATTTTGTCTAGGAAGTTGTCTAAAAGGGGATTTAATTTGTTGTTGCCTAATTGTTTTTTTGGTAGGTTTCCACACTACTTCCCTTCCATTTATACCATTTTCTTAATAGTACTCAGTTTCCTTTGGCTATGATGCCTCATGATTGAGTAGTGCTCTGTCAAGTAGACTGTGATTTGGCTGTGATCTTATAGGGGCGTCAGTGGGCTGACTGAGGAAGCTCTGAGAGACTGGGGTTGAGGTCAGTGATAAAATAGTCTACAGTACTACTGCCAGGAGATGAGTTTAGGTGTACCTACAGTAGGGAGTCCCCTCGATCTTACCATGAACTATTACATACTCAGCGTGCGACAGAGCTGCAGGAGTTGTGACCCGTTTTTGTTGGTTATGTTGTCATAGTTTGTGCCTAGGGAGGGAATGCTGTACCTCCAGGCAGGCAGGTGTTTGTCCCCCTGTGTGCTGAGGGTGTCAGGTTTTTGTCCGGTTCTGGCCATTTAGAGGTCGCCACAGACTAGTACATGTCCCTGGGCCTGAAAATTATTGATTCCCCCCTCCAGGATGGAGAAGCTTCATTAAACACACTCCAGCCGTGGCCTCGGCAGGGCTGCCCTTTAGTTCCGCCGTGGCTTAGCCATCCCAGAGACCTTTACCGTTGTTAGCGTAAAAAGTTTGTGGCTTGCTACACTATTAGTGATCAGCAGCTAACAGCTAACAGAGCGTCTCAGACTGATGCACTCAAGGGAGCTCATTTTTCTCTCCTCTCTCCATAAGACCATTTTGCCCTTTTCTTTCTCTCTCTCTTTCTGATCTCTCTTCTCCATCGCTTTCATTCTTTCATTACCACGCCTCACCCTCCAAAACCACAGTCCTGGAAAAAGCAAATTAGATGCTAAAAGACACGAATGGGGGTTAAGTGCCTGTGGGCTTCTCCCTTGGAGTCAGCACATTCTTATCTGGTCCATTCTCTGAAAAACTCTGTTGTGGTTTGTTGGAGAGGGGGGCGAGGACTTACAACAAGAGTTTTACAAAACTGGAACGAGAGGAGATGGAATGAGTGGTGTAGGGTATAGAGGGGGGGGATGGAGGGAGGCATTTTGAAGGATGATGAAGCGCCTGTTCCCGACAGGTCAGACTAAGAAAATCAGATCTTAGTCCTGCAGGGAGTGTGTGTGTGTGTGTGTGTGTGAGTGAGTGAAGGGGGGGGTTGTGGTGTGTGTGTGTGCGTCTGTCCAATGATAACATCTCCAGCTGCAACAAATCAGTCACATATAAACAAGCTTGCAATTGTATGTTGTGGGAAGAAAGCGGTGGCCATTATTTTTACTGTTAGCGGAAATACCTGCATACCTGAGGTGTCTACACACAATCCATGGCATGCTGTTAAACACCCTTAAATCAGTTCCTAAACACAGAGAGGCCTCTCAAAGGATAAAGTAAAGGGGAAAAGGCTTGTATCAGGAGGGGTTTAAGCCTATTAAACCGCTTTAGGCCCGGCATATGTTTCCTGTGTCATTGTAACTGGCAATGTTTATATCAGGGACTGATACTGCATGTAGCAGCAGGGAGAGGAGGAGACTTTGGAAGTGTGTGTGTCGACCATCTTTGTGTGTGTGTGTGTGTGTCTATGTGTTTCTTCTGCTATCCTTGTGACTGTGTTGTGAGGGGAAGGTCACTCAGTGGGGGACAGATGACCGATAGCGACCCAAGGACAGCCCAGGGGGTGTGGAGGAGCCCTTGGGCTGAGAGAACTTGGGCTGAGAGAACTTGGGCTGAGAGAAGGGTAAGACTGTCTGCCCAGGGCCAGAGGACAGCAGTGGCTGGATGAGAGTGTGGGCTTTGATTCGCTTGTGGCACTGGATGGCAGGAAGCATACTGCTCCCCACGGAGGGGGAGTGGATGGAGGGAGGGAGGGGGCCTGGAGGTAATAGTGTCCACAGTCAGGGGGCACACACACGCGCAAAGATAGATAGATATATATAGGACACACAAACACAGGATAGTAGCATGTACTGACAGACACAGACAGATGGATATAGCGGCACAGTCCTGACGAACACACACGCATGCAGTGTCAGCTGACTGACCTCAGCTTAATCTCCAGATAGTTATTCAAATGCAACCGGGACCAACTGGGGCAAGATCTCAGTAGATTAGCTGTGGCTCTGCTTGATGTTGCTTGGCACCAGCAGCAGGGGCCACTAAGACACGCTAGTAGAAATGGCCTGTTGGTCTGGAGACACCCAGCTCAGTGGAGCTTAAACATTCTGCTTCATGCCCTTCTGAGCTCCACACACACACACACACACACACACTGCTCTCATTGACCCGGCAAGAGCCTCTGTGGCGCCGCAAACACCCAGGCTTCATTACGTATGCGGAAGGTTACCAGGTATAAGCGCCATGGCAGGCAAGCCACGACCCCGAAGCCCAGCCCTGGTCTACTTGACCCGATGAGTGGCAAGTCGCTGGGTACGTGACCTGTTTAAGGCAAAGATCAGGGGACGTGGGCCATTCTGGAGCCGAAATGAAAGCCTCTGAAGTGGCTGTTGCTGTCTCGCGCCTATTTGACCTAGTTTAATCCCCGGGAATGGAATGGTTGGAGGCGTTTGCAATGAGGATAAACTAATTTCGGTATCATTTTCGTAGAGAAACACAATTTTCTGGTCCAGTCATGCTATTTGAGGAGGTGAACTAGGAAGAGTGTTTTTAATCCACTAAGTGGCAGACCGATGGAGGGAAACCGAAACACGGGAGAATTGACCGGCATGGAAAAAAGAGGGCATCGCTGGCATTTGATAGTTTTGGATAAAAGCTACACTTCTAAACCCTAAGAGAGACACGCACGAACGTACACACGCAGAAAAGGGGGGATACCTAGTCAGTTGTACAACTGAATGCATTCAACCTAAATGTGTCTTGTGTATTTAACACCCGACAGCCTCTGAATCAGAGAGGGCAGGAGCTGCCTTAATCCACATCCACATCTTCGGCGCCCGGGGAACAGGAGGTTAACTGCCTTGCTCAGGGGCAGAACGACAGCTCTTTATCTTGTCAGCTCGGGACTTTGATTCAGCAACCTTTTCGGTTACTGGCCCAACGCTCCTACCCCCCAGGCTAACCTGCCGCACGGGTGTGTTTGTGAGTGTTACCATGAGGCGTCACGATCCAATGACTTTGGATCAACTGTCATCCCTGGCGGTGCTAAAGGTCTCCGTGTGTGTGTGTGTGTGTGTGTGTGTGTGTGTTGCGTTGTACAGTTCACTGGTGAGCATGGGGTAAGATAAGATGTATGCTTGTGGGATGCTAACGAGCCCATCAGTGAAATAACTCCCGCAAGACTGTCCTCCAATCACAGATGGCCCTGCAAAGTGGTGTGTGTGTGTGTGTGTGTGTGTTGTGTGTGTGTGTGTGGGTGTGTGTGTGTGTGTGTGTGTGTGTGTGGTGTGTGTGTGTGTGTGTTGTGTGTGTGTGTGTGTGTGTGTGTGTGTGTGTGAAGAAGGAGGAGGAGGAGGGAGGGCTTGGCTCGATGGTGCAGGCGGGAAGCCGGGAACACACTAGGTCACTAAGATGGTTGGGGAGAGAGAAAGAGGGAGGGATGGAGAGTTGGATGAAGAAAGAGAAAGGGAGGGGTAAAGAAAACACTTAGGGGAGGTTGCCGTCAGTGGTAATCCTCTTTTGGCCTCTAAGCACAAGGCAGTAAGGAGCCGAATAATGTTTCCCCCTGTCGACAGATTTTCACTTCATATCTCCATTATCGTTATCTTGTGAAGCTTTTAGTCTTCTCTCTCGCCCTCCCTCTCCCACTCTCCATTCTTTGTCCTTTCTTTCACTCATTCGCTCCCCGTCTAGCTCCAGCACTTACTGTACAAGTTTTTAATAGTTAGTTATTAAACTGAAAGGTAATTATGTAGTATTTGAATGTATCCATTTTTGAATGTATCAGTTTTCAGCCAGCTAGAGGAGGCAAGATGGTTGTGTGTGTGTGGTGTGTGTGTGTGTGTGTGTACCCTCTGTGTCTGACTAAGAGAGAAGATTTCGGAGCTTACTTGCCAGTGAAGGGAAAGTGAGGCAATGGAGCGCGATAGAGAGAGAGAGATGGAGACCGAGGCGATAGAGAGAGATGTTCCAGTTGGGAGTTTTGCGGAGGCGTGTAGCAGCAGAATGCCAATGGCGGTGAAGGCCCGGCCGACTGTGAGTGGTTGTTTCACGAGTTGTTCCTCCCTGTCACTTAAACCGTATCCCATGGAGACGGAGGACCTTTAAAGTCTGCCTCTTGGCCCCACTGCAGGGCCTTCGCACCCCTATCGCTCTCTTCTGCCCTCCCTCCTAGCATCATCCTTCCCTCCCATCTCTCTATCCCTCCATCCTCCCACATCTATTTATATATGAGACACATTAATATGTGACTGTGTAGCATGTGATGGGGTTTCGGGATAGTCTCATTCTTTCAATTTGGGCTGACAGGATAGTATCACACACCGAATGCCACCCCCCTTTTGATTCATTTGGTAAAAGCTAGCTATTCTGTGTGTGTTGTGTGTGTGTGTGTGTGTGTGTGTGTGGTAAGTGGACTCAACTGGAAGAGAGATGCTGTAGAATATGTTAGGGTGACTGGCCAGGTGTGTGTCTTAGTGTGTGTGTGTTTGTGAGTGCTAAGAGGTTTGTCTATTCTCATCACATCTGTTATGTGAGCTAATAAGTCTTCATTGAGATCCTCTCCACTCCACCACACCCCATTCTTGTATCCACCCTGACAAATCTGTTCTCATTCCTTTCTCTTTCTCCCCCCTCTCTTCTTACCCCACCCTGTCCCTTGGCCCTTGTTCTCTGCCAAGCCAAACCCGTGAGCATCGGGAGGGTATCTTTTACCCTCCTTTTTCCAGCCAATCCAATCCTCTGTATCTCTACGTCCTCCCCTCAGCCCACCCCATCCTTCAAACAGGGTTATATTCATTAGGCACTAAACATAAGAAACAGGGGTGGGACTATCTGGACTTGAGCAATAACAACAGTTTGTTTTAGTTTTCCCGTCAATGGTTTTAAGGCGTTCTAACTGCCGTTTGCCCTAACGATACAACCCAGTTAATTTCCTCCATCGCTAGACTGCTAGTTTTTGATGCAGTAACTAACATGACTCATATTTATTGAAAATACAGTTTATCAGTGGAGAACATCAATGGTAAACGCTGCGAATGTAAACTTTGATATCCAGCACATCAGATAAACGGCTAGGATACCCACAGAGGGGTGCCAATAGGCTGTGGGTGGGTGGGGGGGCCTTCTGTCTGTATAGATTTCTGTGTGTGTCTGTGTGTGTCCACGTATCCAGCTGGGAGAATGAGAGAGAACAATTTAGGACTGAGACAGCCCTGGCCACCACCCCATCTTTCTCTCTCTCTCTCTCTCCCTCCCTCCATTCCATGTTTTCGTGATAATAAATGATTGTAGCTGGCCGGTGTCTTTTCAGTTGTGACTGCCGTTGTTTGTATGAGGGTGCATCTCTGGATGTGTCCCCGGCGTAGATTCAGCAGACTCCTCTACACACACACACACACACACACACACACACACACACCTAACAGATGCGTGGTGCTGCACCACTCCCAGTGGAATCACCCATATTTGGAATCTTTGATATGGATGCAAGCCTAGCCGGAGGGAGAATCGACAAAGTAATTTATGTTCTCACTCTCACTATCAGCAGTGAGACTTTAGCTTGGCAACAGCACACCATGTGGCCGCAAAGAGAAAGTACACCATTATTATCCTCAATGGGATCTTGTCGCCCCCAGTGGCCATCTGTGGAAACTGCAAGCCGGTTTAAAACCAACTTAATGAGAGGCTTTTACATTCAATTTAGACGCCTCACTCAGCCTCAGTGCCCTCTGGAAATCACAAACACAGACATAATTGAGCAAGGAGGCGGAGGTCTACTTGGAACATCGTCGGATGATAAGATGTCTGGCAAGGATTAAATGCCTAACAGAGCTGATTTCCTGGGGTGTATTCAGTGATGAGAAACGTTCTGGATGTTGCAGATAGAAATAGAATAACCGATCATATCTGTTCTCTGCGATACATACCTATCTGAATGTTCTAGAACATCCTCCTGAACAGGCCCCTGTTCTTCAGTTCAGCTGTTTTCATTTAAAACTTCTGATTGGATTCTGATTGTAACACATTTCCCCAGCCCTTATCCCTGCCACAGGAGTAATGACACATTCATTTGAATTGGACTAAATCCTAAGTCCTCCGCGTCGTCTTCTCTTTCAGAGCAGCGTAAGATTACAGCAGGGGCCGTCGACGGCTGGCATCATCGGAGGCATCATCGGTGTGGTTCTCTTCTTGCTGGCGATCGTCGGCGCTGTCATCATTCTGGTCCGAAAACGCAAGCAGAACGCCATGAATGGGGAGTGAGTATTCCGCCCCCAGCAAATGTTTCTTTCAATATATGACTTAACAAAATACCTATCTTTCCTCCGACCAATGAAGTTTTATTCAGTCCAAAATTAATCTGTTAGGTATGGACAAAGTAAGTAGCACTAACCTCTTCTCCTGCCCTCTCTTCTCTCATCCAATCAGTGGTCCTCCCAAGCACAAGCCCCCTCCCCCTGTGAAGGCCGGCAGCTCCACTGAAATGGTGAGTGGTCCACGTCCCTGTCATTCAGGGCTCATTATTAGTGAAGGTCATAAACAAAGATTATGTATGTAACCGCGGTTATGTGAGCTATTGGATCACTCCAATATGGTGTTCTGCTATGCAGGATACATTCTGAGTAAGAATTTCAGATTAGTCCCGGATACCGAGTAGTGCTGCGGCTGACCCCTTAAATAGCTGCTGCCACAGTACTCCCACCTCGTGTCCTCTTCAAGGCGCCGTAGATCACCGACAAGAGGATTGGAGTGATCCAATAGCTCACATTACCATGGTTACATACATAACCTTCGTTCTGTAGCGCTATATTGGATCACTCCAATATGGTATCACAATACCAGATTAATCTGTGAACTAGGCATGGCCAGACAAGAGTAAAATCCCATAGGACTGAGATCAGGGCAGTCATGGTTACTGTGTCCCTCCTTCCCCCTCCAGGGAAGTGGAGGCAACACAGAACACGGCCGTCCCGACCTGGTTGGTGGCAGCAACATTGACTCGATAGTGTGTAGCAAAAGTTCTAGACAACGCCCAACTGGCCGAGACAGTGCCGAGGCAAATGTCATCAAGGGGAAATCCTCAGAGCAAGGCCCACAATGTAGCTACTCACTATCCTGTAGTAATATTGGCCACATCCAATGTGCGATTCTCTGTTTCGTTAGGCTCTTCCCCAGAACTCTCTGACCATAACACACGAACAGCTGATCCAACTGTTGTATTGTCTTAGTCCGTGTAACGTAAGTTTCCAGTGGCCTCACCGGGCACAACACACTTGGGGAAAATCTTAGCCCACCCGCAGCCGTCAGAGGTACGTATGTGGACAAATGTAAGAGCCAGTTCACATGCCTGTCAGACCGGACCTTCGGCAAGAAGGAGAGCTAGGCCGGATGGTAACACCCCCTTGTCTGCACCCATTCGGAAACATTCAGCACTCACTAACCCTCATAGTGGAGGTAATAGCCAACAGGAATGCCATCTTCATGGATAGGTGCTTCAAAGACGCTGACCTGGCCTAGCAAGTGCTGACACCACCACATCAAGGCCTGTTTGGCACCGAACAGGCCTTCGCTGGACGCAGACGTCTAACTCCCTTCATAAACTTGGAGAGCAATGGGTGGCCATGGGTCCCTCCAGGCGATCGTCATGACATGCCAAAATTGCGGCCAAATACACTCTCAAATTGGATGACTCTCGGCCTGCATCAAGCAGTGATTGTAAAAAGTGTAAAACCATTTGTATGTCACACGACTCTGGGGCAACATTATGACCCCCACACCAGAATATGTCCCACCGCATTTGATATAATGCGTTGGTCAAGGAAACCCTGGCGTTCTGCAGCGTGTTCACCACATTGTCCTGAATGCCTAAACTTGCCCATTTACTTCTCTCGGGCCAAGCCCAAAGCAGGAGGCAGCGCGGAATCCCCCAAGTCTGAGAGAACAGGTCGGGTCTCAGTGGTAGCTGATATGGGGTCCCAGAGAGGAGGGACAACAGGAGGCTGAACCATGGTCGTCTCAGCCAGTATCAGGAGCAGCCGGTGGCCCTTCAAGCTGATCCTGTCTAGCGTAGCTATGATTAGTGGAAATGGTGAGAATGCATAAAGTGTCGTTGCCGGCCAATCGTGAGCGAGGGCGTCCAAACCCAGAGGGCCTAGAGGGTGTGACATCGAGAACCAGCTGGGACAATGAGTGTTCTCCTGTGCTCTCCCAAACAGCTGTAGCACCACCTGAACATTTAGACTACAGTCCCCTTCCGCTGGGCCATTTCTCGAAAGCATGTCCACTGCCCGCACTGACACCTAGCGGGTCGGAGCCCACAGTAATAGCTCTAGAGCCATTTCGTGGAGGAACAAAGCGGCCAAAAGGGTGCTTCTTGCGACGAGGCATTACCCCAGAAGGGGGGAATACGGTCATCAGATGGGGAGGACTGTACTGTGGCCTTCAATCCCCTCCAGGCGCGCTAAGCGCATGCGTTCTCCAAAGGCGGCGCAGGCCAGTCTACTATTGGGTTCACCAACTGCTCTCTGTGGGTGTTCGAGCTAGCTGCTCCAAGCTATTGAATAGCTGCGGGTATACTTCTGCGCTTATACACTCTAACATAGAGTTCCTACCAAGCAAATCCTCCCTGGAATGAGCCAAGAAAAGGAAGAGGCGGGAGTAGTGTGGCGGCAGTTATTTAAGGGAGTCAGTCACAGCACTACCCGGTACATGGGACTAATCCGTCATTCTTACTCGTAATGTATCCTGCCGAGCAGAAGGATACTTTATTGGAGTGAACCAATATAGTGCTTCATAACCACATGCAGTAGTGCAGTTCTTAATTGGGATAATGTCTATTGATCAGAGATGAGTGGCCCGTTTTAATCCGACTTTGACCTCTCCACTACCCCACAGCTGAACAAGCCTGTCACGGACTCAGTGCTGACGGAGTTGACGGAGACCCAGCCTTTCAGTAACGTCTACTACGAGACCAGCGGAGAGCCTGTCACGGTAAGAGGACATCCTCCAAACTCTAGGTCGTGATCATTAGGTCACACCAGAAAACAAAAATGAATGTTTCTTGTTGTACTTAAGTCCAGGTAGTTACTCCATGTTTTAGTCTGTTGTCTGCCATTGGGTGCCTAATGAACACGACCCTGGACTCTCTCCATTTTCACATAGTGCTGCTTAAAGTCACTGAGTTACTACCTGTAGGCTACTGTATATCGAAATGTCCTTTAATGAGGGACAACTGGCCGCTTTCTAGACTCTATAATCAGTCAGATCCTCACCCTTTTAACTATATTATAACATTCTGCCTCCATGGTACCTCAACAGCTTGACTATTTCGAAAAAATTTAACCTGTTGTGAAACTATTGAGCAATGCATGGTCAAGGAGTGGATTTTGCCAACCATATCACATCTTGAGAGTTCTTGTTGCTGGTTCAAACCGAGGATCTGTTGATGTTACAGGATCTGGATGCGTGCGACGATGGCGACGATAACACCGTTGGTGGCGGGGCTGCTAATGTGGCGGCCCTGCTGCCCTGGAGGACTCGATACAGTATGCCGACGTCGACGAAGCCCTGCCACCGTACTCTGACGCGGACGATTCACCGTGTCGACGAGCCGCCGTCGGCCGCTGTGGCCCGCGGAGAAAGCTTTGTGTCGGCAGCCATGTATGTTTAGCAGGCGACGTTTAGGTCTCCATAACGACACAACAACAACACCGTGCCTCTACTCGGTTACATTGAACAGCACAGAGTCCGAGGAAGGCTCTGGAAAGATCGGCACAACTCCAGCCTCCTGATGTGGTCAAATCCTAAATGCAGTGTTTCCTACTGTTGTGATTCGGGCAAGGTAATATCACCGGAAACATCATTCAAAAATATCACCAGAAAATATCACCTGAAACTGGTTGTTTCAAAGTTGCAATGTTACACCGTCCAGTAAGCATCCTCAGACCAAAATGCCATTTTATGGCAGTATGAACAAAATGAGGTTGTCCCTGTTTTATAACATTGTAACATGACTCATGTTTTGGGTTCAGTCTAAATTGCAAGAGCTGGTAATACTGCATTATTAGGGTAACGAAATGTGACATCTTGGTTTACAGCAAAGCACACAATGCACACACAATTATCAATGCGTTCGTAATTCCCCTACCACAGGAAAGATTACTGCTTACATATAAGTCAAATTAAGTTCAAATTATAAGGATTGTATTTTCAGTGTCAAAAATACACGGCATGTATTGGAGAATACTGCCATTAGTACCAATTTATGTAGATGAAGTGGTTAATATGCTCTCTAATATATGCTGTATATTTTACACATAGCAAAATATGTATTTTAATATTTATATTTTAGTCTTATTCTAAAGCATTTTATGTACTGAAACACAAATGTGCAAAACATCATTGATGAACAATTATGTGAGACCGTGTCAAGTTGGTCAACGATGTCAAGGTGAACCAAATGATCAATGAACACTGTAAATAATATTATATTGATGCTTAATATATTGCCGGTTAAATGTGTGCACATAAAAAAAAAAAATAGTGTAAGTGTTTCCAGAGCCTCTATGTATAGGGGTGTCAGTTTCAGTGTGAAATTGAAAGAGAAAAAAAAAGTGTACATTTTACTTTAACGGGTATTGAAGTTGTCAGTCAATGAATATAAAAACGGTTTGTGGATTTTAGTCCTTATAACTCTGCATGGCATGATCGTGGCTTGTTTCAAAACAGTTGGCTCACTTTTCCCAAGGCTACTTGCAGACCCCGGGCTTTATACTTTTCAATGTTGTCGATGTCTTTGCATTCCGCCATCGTGTCGTCTACTTCAAGCACTACGCATCGATGTAGAGCAGCGGGGTGGTTTTAGGCCGTACAGAAGGCGCACAGCGCTTGAGATATCTTTTTGCTGATACATTAGTCAGTCAGCATATGACTATGCTCTTTCCACAGAGTGCTTACTGCAGGGTGCAATAAACAAAAAGTTGAGTCGAACTCTTGCTGAGGTACGGCGAACAAATGATTGCTTCTGCATGCTCCAAGGAGCTAGAGTCGCACAATTCCACGAGGGCGTTGATCTGTCAGTGTCACCTCAACAGACACCGAGAGAAGCAAGCCTATACTCACTAAGTACATTAACTTGTTAAATAAAAAAAAGACACAAAGAAAAAGACAGAAACATGAACAAAAAGCACATGTACTAATGTAGATACGCATGTAAATAAATAGATAGATACTATAGACACTAATGATTGCTAGACAGATATAGAAAAATAGATATACTATATAGATGATTAAAAGTAGACGGACAGGTAGACAGATATACGGACACATGGAGAAATGGATCACAGTAACTGCCTACCCCACTGTTCTTTAGTCCATCACAGTCAGTGCATTACTTCAATATTATACTTTTTTCATGTGACAATCACTTTGAAAGCAACTGTCATTGGCTTTTGGTGGTGATTCGGTCTCTATGATTTCTATTAAAGGGAATGTCTGCATGCTGCATGGAACTATGGGTAGCTCAACTTCTTCTCTGTGCAAAAAGAGTCCCGCTGCCATTTTGAAAACATATGGCTGTGGGCGGCGGGCTCGCATAAAGTGCTGCAGTATCAGACAATCACATCTGTATTTTATAGCCCTTACACAGGTCAGAGTTCAAAGGGAAATTAATTGTTCATTGTTTGGTTTTATAAACCGTGATTCCATTTATTTAATTTTTTGGTGTATTTTATGTATTTCATATTGTCATCAAGTATATTATACTGTTATGTGTATTGCCTATAAAAAAAAGACTCAAAATTGAAGATGTGTTGATATATTGAGCTTAAAAAAGACAATCATTGGGTCCCCTGGGTTTGTTATTATCAGAGACCAATGAGTCAGCAGTCTGTTTAGTTTAGTTCTGTTGTTTTATGCTCAAGGCATCTGCTAACTACTTCTCGCTGCAGCAGGAGCTGCTGTGCGTGTTTGCCAATAAATTAGCCTCCTCCCCAATAGGTTTGATGCCAAAAATACAAACCGTGAATGTTAGCGATTAACGCTCATCTGAATCCGGTCTTTTTCCTTCCCTGCTTGTTTAGTCATCTCACATTCATTGTTGCTTTTTTTCATCACCAAGCCAGACGTGCCTTCGGTACTTTATTTTTAGCTATTTCATTTACACATTTGTTTCTGTCTTAGAAAATAAAGACAAGATTAAAAAAGAAACATGGGGTAACCTCTGATTGTGGAAAGCCAAACACTTGAGATTGTGATATATTTATTTTGATTTTCTTTCCCTTTAACTGAATTTTTTTTTTTTCTGATGCTTTTTGGGAAACGTATTATATGTTTTACGGATCATTGTCTTGTTCAATAAAATGTAAACTAAAGGCCCTGAACTTCTCGCTGTATTCTCTTAAACTTGTGAGTCACAATGACCTCCAGGCCTTGAGCCCTTTAAGGCTCCTAAATGACCAACCAACATCAATCAATCAAATGTATTTATATAGCCCTTCTTACATCAGCTGATGTCACAAAGTGCTGTACAGAAACCCAGCCTAAAACCCCAAACAGCAAGCAATGCAGGTGTAGAAGCACGCTGGCTAGGAAACTCCCTAGGAAAGCCAGAACCTAGGAAGAAACCTAGAGAGGAACCAGGCTATGAGGGGTGGCCAGTCCTCTTTTGGCTGTGCCGGGTGGAGATTATAACAGAACATGGCCAAGATGTTCAAATGTTCATAGATGACCAGCAGGGTCAAATAATAATAATCACAGTGGTTGTCGAGGCTGCAACAGGTCAGCACCTCAGGAGTAAATGTCAGTTGGCTTTCATAGCCGATCATTCAGAGTATCTCTACCGCTCCTGCTGTCACTAGAGAGTTGAAAACAGCAGGTCTGGGACAGGTAGCACGTCCGGTGAACAGGTCAGGTTTCCATAGCTGCAGACAGATCAGTTGAAACTGGAGCAGCAGCACGGCCAGGTGGACTGGGGACAGCAAGGAGTCATCAGGCCAGGTAGTCCTGAGTCATGGTCCTAGGGCTCAGGTCCTCCGAGAAAGAGCGAGAGAATTAGAGAGAGCATACTTAAATTCACACAGGACACCGGATAAGACAGGAGAAATACTCCAGTTATAACAGACTGAACCTAGCCCCCTGACACAGCACTACTGCAGCATAAATACTGGAGGTTGAGACAGGAGGGGTCGGGAGACACTGTGGCCCCGTCCGACAATACCCCCGGACATGGCCAAACAGGCAGGATATAACCCCACCCACTTTGCCAAAGCACAACCCCCACACCACTAGAGGGATATCTTCAACCACCAACTTAACATGTGCTACTGACAGAGTCACATCCTGTGGCAGTATAATATCCAGTGTTAACTTACACTGATTGCCCTTCGTTGCCCCTGGACATGTATGTGCCTGTTACCATTCTATATCCAGCACCCAAGTAATATAGCCTAGCCTGACATCTATCACCATCCATTTGTTAACCTCTGTCTTAATTAGTGATATACATCTATAGCCTGCGCATCTGACAAGATGCATTCAGAGTGCAGAGATTGTCCCGTGTTAAGAGTAATTAACTCAAGTAAAGGAAAATAACATGCTTGAATGGATTGTGATGGAAGATGATTAAATGTTACTAGGAACGATGAGTAAATAACGATTAGAGGCCGCTAACTCTCAGCCATTTGCTGTTTGTCCTTTGACTGCTGTGCTTGAGTGACAAATACATAGAGAAATATAAATAGAATGAATGAAAGAGATAGCGGTGGCCAATAAGAGCATCTGGTCTTATCTGTCCTTCACCACCAGCGGTTACCATACCTGCTCTGCTAGGTGGTTGCTACTTAAAGTTCACAGGACATTTTACAGTTTTCGGTATGACTGCCTTCTCGTCTTGTGCACCAGAGGCATAGAATAGTCTACAACCCATGCTTCATCTAGATATGTTACTGCCACTGAATGAATTCAACATTTTATGGTAGACTCTGTTACGGAAGAGTGTAAATGCTTTTTTTTTTTTTTAGGCTGGACCATGTTGTATTGTATTGTTGTATGTTTTAATTCTGTAATGTATTGATTGTTGCTGGCTTGGCCAGGTCTCCTTTGGAAAAGAGACTCTGTGTCTCAATTTGGTATTTGGTATTTTATTAGGATCCCCATTAGCTGTTGTGAAAGCAGCAGCTACTCTTCCTGGGGTCCACACAAAACATGAAACATAATACAGAATGACATAATACCATTAGACAAGAACAGCTCAAGGACAGAACTACATACAATGGGCTTTTCCTGGTTAAATAAAGGTGAAATAAATAAGAGGTAGAAAGGGAAAGAGGGACAGAAGGAGAGTGGAAGATGGCGTCCTCTGCTGGTTCACACTTGGATCAGCGTCACATAACTTTTTGTAAGCTCCTTCCATCTTTAGCTCATTAATGAAACGGCCCACGACTTTCAAAATTTTATTCCCTCTCTTGCCTAAATTACTCCTGGTTATGACAAAGAGTTTAATTAGTCCGCTGACACCAGTTAATCAATGCTATCATGCTTGAGGATACCACAGGAGGTTGGTGGCACCTTAATTGGGAAGAACGGGCTTGTGGTAATGGCTGGAGCGGAATCAGTGGAATGGTATCAAACACGTGGTAGAGAAATGAACATTCCATTCTCTGGCAACAGCTCTGGTGGACATTCCTGTAGTCAGCATGTCAATTGTACGCTGCCTCAAAACTTGAGACGTCTGCGGCATTGTTTTGTGTGAGGCAACTGCACATTTTAGAGTGGCCTTTTATTGTCCACAGCACAAGGTGGACTAATCGTGCTGTTTAATCAGCTTGTTGATATGCCACACCTGTCAGGTGGATGGATTATCTTAGCAAATGAGAAATGCTCACTAACAGGGATGTAAACAAATGTGTGCACATTTTAGAAAAATAAGCTTTTTGTGCGTATGGAACATTTCTGCAAACTTTTATTTTATGGCATGAAACATGCCAGCAACACTTCACATGTTGCATTTATATTTTTGTTCAATATATTTCTGTTTTCAGTAATCTGATGAAATGTGATCATTTTCAGCTAGTACAATGTCCAAAATGTCAGCCCCAGTGCACGTTTCAAAGCGGCAGCCACCGTCACAGTTTATTTTACTCTCGCCATGGCAAATTACAGTATATCTGAGGGTTATGTGTGTAAACATATCCTCTGGAGGCTCAAGCACAGACAAATTCGGGAGGATTTAGCCGGTAAACGTGTTAGGCATCGCTAGGCATGCCGCTTGTGGAAGTTGTTGTCATTGTTGAGCTGCTGAGGCAGGCATGCATACACGTGTTGAAACGCATAAACACATCAATCACAGTCTTTCCTGCAGGGGGTGGTCGGGTAAACAAAGAACCAGTAACAAACCTCTACACGATGGCCTTTAAACAGATTAGTGAGCGTTAAAGGTGCAGTCTGGGATATGTTTTTCAGCAAAACAGCAGCCCGTCAGCCTTGTTTTGGTATACAGGAGAGGGATGAGGCTGGGGAAATGTAACCACTCCAACGCATCTGCAAATTCATAGATGGCGCTCTTGCTGCAAGAACTGACAGTCCATGACAGCACATAATAATTGTAAACCGACTTTAAAGCTCGAAATTGTTTACAAAGGCAGTTTACAATGAAGTAAAACAACCTCACGTGTTTGGGGCTTGATAGAAGACAGTTGTGCTAAGCTCATGAGGCATTTACAAATTACATTTGACAAGAATCAAAGGGTAATTCATTAAAATGATGGATAACAGCTATACATATCACAGATTGTCGATTTGAATGAGAAGGGCACCAATAGGCAGCTAATGCTACATCATATCCCTTGTGGTGAAGATGAAGAAGGAAGTGTCTGACATCAAAGCACCACCAATTATGGTTAGAGCGCTTAGTGATGGAGATTAAATATATTCTCCCAAGTACTACCAGTGGATGTATCAGTAATTAGGCCATGAGTCAAACAACGCCTCTTCCTTCTCTCATCCACAGATCCACAAGTTGACAACAAAGTTGCCAACTCTGATCAAACTTATTCCTGCAGATTAAAAAAAAAGAAAATGCTTTCCTTTGGGCTTTAGTTTACAGCTATTCCAGATCATAGTTGTGCCTGGTCTTCCTTTTACCTTAACATCCACCTTTCATTAAACTTCACACATTATATATAAAATAATGAATTGATTTAGTAATTAGGGGATTAAAAACACTGTCTGATATGAAGGTTTGTCTGGTATGTTGAAGTGATATATGGGGGCAAAATGTTATTCATTTGATATTCTCACTGTCAGATCAGTCAAATCGCTCTTGTTTGTGACACCAAATGAACTCTTCGTTAACAAATATTTGGGCATGACATTTCAAAAATGCTAAACGGGAGACAATGATTGATTGTTTTTTTGGTAAGAAAATTGCAATAGCCATTTGTGGCAGTGGCTAATTTAACTAAAACGAAGATTGCTGTCTTTCCTTGACAAAGGACTCAAGGTACGGAAAGTATTCAGACCCCTTTAATTTTTCCAATTTTTATTACATTACAGCCTTATTCTAAAATGTATTTTATATTTTTTTTTCCCTCATCAATCTACAGACAATACCCCATAATGACAAAGCGAAAACAGGCTTAACAAAAACAGAAATACCTCATTTACATAAGAATTCAGACCCTTTGTTATGAGACTCAAAATGTAATTGAGGTGCATCCTGTTTCCATTGATCATCCTTGAGATGTTTCTACAACTTGATTGGAGTCCACCTGTGGTAAATTCAATTGATTGGACATGATGTGGAAAGGCACCTGTCTATGTAAGGTCCCACTGTTGACAGTGCATATCTGAGCAAAAACCAAGCCATGTGGTCGAAATACTTGTCCGTAGAGCTCCGAGACAGGATTGTGTCGAGGCACAGATCTGGGGAAGGGTAACCAAAACATTTCTGCAGCATTGAAGGTCCCCAAGAACACAGTGGCCTCCATCATTCTTACATGGAAGAAGCTTGGAACCACCAAGACTCTTCCTTGATCAGGGAGGTGACCAAGAACCCAATGGTCACTCCGACAGAGCTCTAGAGTTCCTCTGTGGAGATGGGAGAACCTTCCAGAAGGACAACCATCTCTGGCCTGAATGCCAAGCGTTGCGTCTGGAGGAAACCTGCCACCATCCCTATGGTGAAGCATGGTGATGGTGGCAGCATGCTGTGGGGATGTTTTTCAGAGGCAGGGACTGGGAGACTATTCAGGATCAAGGGAAAGATGAACGGAGCAAAGTACAGAGATCCTTGATGAAAACCTGCTCCAGAGCGCACAGGCCCTCAGACTGGGGGTGAAGGTTCACCTTCCAACAGGACAACAACCCTAAGCACACAGCCAAGACAATGCAGGAGTGGCTTCGGGACAAGTCTCTAAATGTCCTTGAGTGACCCAGCAAGAGCCTGGACTTGAACCCAATCGAACATCTCTGGAGAGACATGAAATAGCTTTGCAGTGACACTCTCCATCCAACCTGACAGAGCTTGAGAGGATCTGCAGAGAAGAATGGGAGAAACTCCCCAAATACAGGTGTGCCAAGCTTGTAGCGTCATACCCAAGAAGACTCGAGGCTGTAATCACTGCCAAAGGTGCTTCAACAAAGTACTGAGTAAAGGGTCTGAATACTTATGTAAATGTGATCGTTTTTTACTTTTAATAAATTTGCTAAAACTTAAAAAAAAACAGTTTTTGCTTTGTCATTATGGGGTATTGTGTGTAGATTGATGAGGGGCAAAAAAAGATTTAATAACTTTTAGAATAAGGCTGTAACGTAACAAAATGTGGAAGAAGTCAAGCGGTCTGAATACTTTCCGAATGCACTGTATACATACTTACTTTTGCTGCCCTAAATACAACTTTTTAAATGATTTTTTTTTTTTTTTTACAAACACCTAATGGTAATAATCATGTTTACATGTCATCGTATAATGACTTTGCCATTATACTGAATTCCAGATCAGAGGAGAAACGTGTTACCCAGACATGTCACCAGAGGGAGCAGTAAGTTGCAGTGACCAGCACAATGTTGGGCGCATGTAAACCGTTAACCATTCAGAGGGTGGCGACTGGTTCATCTTCATACCTCATTCTGTAAATGAAAATGTCTGTATGGAAACACCTGAAGGTCAAACACATAAGGCCGAAAAGCCTTTATTTCAAGACTGTCATACTGTCATACATCCTGGTGATTCACAGCGTACTGAGCTATGAGAGGTCCAGTGTTCAAATCTCATACGAGCCCCCGAATAGTAGTTTCTTGCAGAAAAACACGTCTACAATGTGTTATTGCGGTATTGTACACTGTGTTCTGTGGGGAGTAGAGCTGAGACTGGCCCACCATCTCAAGGGATTAACTACTTGCATTAAATCAGAGTTGCCTTGAGATTTGTATATTGCTTGTGCCGTGGGAATAAGGCGCTTCACTCACTCTCTCTCTCTCTCTCTCTCTCTCTCTCACTCTCTCTTCTCTCTCTCTCTCTCTCCTCTCTCCTCTCTTCCTCTCTCTGTCTCTCTCTCTCTCTCTCTCTCTCTGCTCTCTCGTCTGCTCTCTCTCCTCTGTCTCTTCTCTCTCTCTGTCTCTCTCTCCTCTCTGTCTCCTCTCTCTCTCTGTCCTCTCTCTCTCTGTCTCTCTCTCTCTCTCTCCTCTCTCTCTCTCTCTCTCTCTCTCTCTCTGTCTCTCTCTCATCCTCTCTCTCTCTCTCTCTCTCTCTCTCTCTCGTCTCCTCTCTCTCTCTCCTCTGTCTCTCTCTCTCTCTCTGTCTCTGTCTCTGTCTCTCTCTCTGTCCTCTGTCTCTCCCAGGTTTGGTGTCCTTGATTATTTGAGTCAGGTGTGTTGGTGCTGGTGATGAATAAAAGCCTACACACCCAGTCACAGTGTTGGAGAAGGAGTGGCAATTGAATACAAGCTTCACACACAAAAAAAAATGAAATTCTTAAAACATTTCTAGCCTGTCTATATATGGGTAACAGGGTTGACTTGTTCTGCTTGACCCGCTCAGTTTCCCACCACAAAACACCAGAAAATGGCTACAAAGAACCAGCTCACCTGATTTTACTCTATGATCTGACTATTAGATGTTCAACGTTTCTTTTGAAAATAATATTTAAAAGGAATACGTTTCGCCACATTGAAACGAGAGTTCAGTTCACGCAACAAAATAACAAGGGCTTTACGATGTTGGTGAAACTTGGAGAAATGATTTTATTAAGAGGATTAAAATCTTCCTAAAAGTGACAGGGTTGACTGAGGGATATGTCAAAATGCCTTTATTCATATAAAAAAATCTGATTTATGGAATTCTTTATGTGGTGTATTTCAAAAGGGTATATTCTATATTGGTGCACAATTTCTACTTAAAATATCAAAGGCCACTTATTTTGTGGACCCAGTGGTACTAATTATGAGCAAATTAACACAACTGATACTTGATTAGTGCTAACTACCTGCTGAGCCCCTTGGATCTCTCATCTGAATCAGCCATCTTAACTGCCTACCACAATCCCAGAATTATCTCTCTCTCTCTGTCTCTCTGTCTCTCTGTCTCTCTCTCTCTCTCTCTCTCTCTCCTCTCCCTCTCTCTCTCTCTCTGTCTCTCTGTCTCCCTCTCTCTCTTTGTCTCTCTCTCATCTCCCTCTCTCTCTCTATCTCTGTCTCGCTCTATCTCTGTCTCTCTCTATCTCCCTCTCTCTCTATCTCTCTCTGTCTCTCTATCCCTCTCTCTCTGTCTCTCTCTGTCTCTCTCTGTCTCTCTATCTATCTCTCTGTCTCGCTCTGTCTATCTCTCTCTGTCTCTCTATCTCTCTCTCTGTCTCTCTCTGTCTATCTCTCTGTCTATCTCTGTCTCTCTATCTCTCTCTCTCTTAATTGAACCAGGTGTCTGTCTCTTCCTCACTTGCCCACAGTTTCTCTTTCCATTAATTCCCTGGCACGCCGATTGCGATCCCCACGGACACAGCCCAGCAACAGGCTGGCCCATAACATCCAATCAGAGCGCTTGGTGACTCTGACTCATCTCCAATGGGAGCGGTGGGCCTGATTTCAGCCGGTGAAGGTGAATGCTCAGAGGTGTGATCGTTCATCTCCTCGTTGGCACACCTAGCCTTGGTACACCTAGCCTTGGTACACCTAGCCGACTGAGCTGAGCTCACCGGGACTGGGCCTCATGTCTTAACACCGCATGGAACGTACCAAATGACACTTGTCTGCTAAAATGTGTCTCTTCTTTGAGTAACCTATCCAGTGGTGACAATATCCCAGGTGGAGAGAGAAAGAGAGAGAGAGGAGAGATCCTGGATAGTGTGTCTAAAGCCATTCCCACAAACCCACTTGCGACCTACGTGCAACCATTGCACCAAACGATTCTTCCACCTAACACTTCTTCCCGCCCTTCGCTCGTCTACATATCAGCCCTGCTGCTCATCAACCATTTTCTGTCATCCAGAATGACGTCCCTGTTTCCCTCTGCTTCCATTTCCTTTACTTCCTTCCTCCTTGTAAAGGTTTAAGCAATAGTTGTGGAATGTTGCATCTAACATTCAGCCTACAGTAATAGCTTACAATCGTTGGCAAGACACTTCTTTGTCACCCCCATGGTAAATGGATGTGAGGAGACTATCTTCTCGTTCGTATCACCCCCATGGTAAATGGACGTGAGGAGACTATCTTCTCGTTCGTATCACCCCCATGGTAAATGGACGTGAGGAGACTATCTTCTGGTTCGTATCACCCCCATGGTAAATGGACGTGAGGAGACTATCTTCTGGTTCGTATCACCCCCATGGTAAATGGACGTGAGGAGACTATCTTCTGGTTCGTATCACCCCCATGGTAAATGGACGTGAGGAGACTATCTTCTCGTTCGTATCACCCCCATGGTAAATGGACGTGAGGAGACTATCTTCTCGTTCGTATCACCCCCATGGTAAATGGACGTGAGGAGACTATCTTCTCGTATCACCCCCATGAATGGACTTGAGTAGACTATTTCGTATCACCCCATGGTAATGGACGTGAGGAGACTATCTTCTCGTTCGTATCACCCCCATGGTAAATGGACGTGAGGAGACTATCTTCTCGTTCGTATCACCCCCATGGTAAACGGACGTGAGGAGACTATCTTCTCGTTCGTATCACCCCCATGGTAAACGGATGTGAGGAGACGATCTTCTCGTTCGTATCACCCCCATGGTAAATGGATGTGAGGAGACGATCTTCTCGTTCGTATCACCCCCATGGTAAATGGATGTGAGGAGACTATCTTCTCGTTCGTATCACCCCCATGGTAAATGGATGTGAGGAGACGATCTTCTCGTTCGTATCACCCCCATGGTAAAGGATGTGAGGAGACGAACTTCTCGTTCGTATCACCCCCATGGTAAATGGATGTGAGGAGACGATCTTCTCGTTCGTATCACCCCCATGGTAAATGGATGTGAGGAGACGATCTTCTCGGTCGTATCACCCCCATGGTAAATGGATGTGAGGAGACGATCTTCTCGTTCGTATCACCCCCATGGTAAATGGATGTGAGGAGACGATCTTCTCGTTCGTATCACCCCCATGGTAAATGGATGTGAGGAGACGATCTTCTCGTTCGTATCACCCCCATGGTAAATGGATGTGAGGAGACGATCTTCTCGTTCGTATCACCCCCATGGTAAATGGATGTGAGGAGACGATCTTCTCGTTCGTATCACCCCCATGGTAAATGGATGTGAGGAGACGATCTTCTCGTTCGTATCACCCCCATGGTAAATGGATGTGAGGAGACGATCTTCTCGTTCGTATCACCCCCATGGTAAATGGATGTGAGGAGACGATCTTCTCGTTCGTATCACCCCCATGGTAAATGGATGTGAGGAGACTATCTTCTCGTTCGTATCACCCCCATGGTAAATGGACGTGAGGAGACTATCTTCTCGTTCGTATCACCCCCATGGTAAATGGACGTGAGGAGACTATCTTCTCGTTCGTATCACCCCCATGGTAAATGGACGTGAGGAGACTATCTTCTCGTTCGTATCACCCCCATGGTAAATGGACGTGAGGAGACTATCTTCTCGTTCGTATCACCCCCATGGTAAATGGACGTGAGGAGACTATCTTCTCGTTCGTATCACCCCCATGGTAAATGGACGTGAGGAGACTATCTTCTGGTTCGTATCACCCCCATGGTAAATGGACGTGAGGAGACTATCTTCTGGTTCGTATCACCCCCATGGTAAATGGACGTGAGGAGACTATCTTCTGGTTCGTATCACCCCCATGGTAAATGGACGTGAGGAGACTATCTTCTGGTTCGTATCACCCCCATGGTAAATGGACGTGAGGAGACTATCTTCTCGTTCGTATCACCCCCATGGTAAATGGACGTGAGGAGACTATCTTCTGGTTCGTATCACCCCCATGGTAAATGGACGTGAGGAGACTATCTTCTGGTTCGTATCACCCCCATGGTAAAAGGACGTGAGGAGACTATCTTCTCGTTCGTATCACCCCCATGGTAAATGGACGTGAGGAGACTATCTTCTCGTTCGTATCACCCCATGGTAAATGGACGTGAGGAGACTATCTTCTCGTTCGTATCACCCCCATGGTAAATGGACGTGAGGAGACTATCTTCTCGTTCGTATCACCCCCATGGTAAATGGACGTGAGGAGACTATCTTCTCGTTCGTATCACCCCCATGGTAAATGGACGTGAGGAGACTATCTTCTCGTTCGTATCACCCCCATGGTAAATGGATGTGAGGAGACTATCTTCTCGTTCGTATCCGTGTGTGTGTTTCTGATGTGGTGCCTGCTACCAGCGACTATGCCAAGCTTTGTGTACCAGTGTTACTACCCCTGAATTCAGTGCCAGTAAACCCATGTCACGTGACCCCGCAAGACAGGGTGTGGTTGCCAAGCAACCGCCATCCCTCGCCCCATCCCAGTACATGGCGGGATTGAGTGATGGGTGTGGGGGGTGAGACAGAGGTGTATTTAGAGAAGCAATGACAAAAGAGAGGGAATTACGTGTCGATGCTAAAAGGAAACTCACCCTCTGTCTCTTTTCTTTTTCCCCACTCACTCCGTTTCATTCATCGATTGGAGAAAGGAGAGAGGGGGTGAGAAGGAAGGAAAGAGAGATGAGCACAGAAATCGGACAATAACAGTGAACGTGTGAACATAACATTACCGCTGAAATCAGACAATAACAATGAACGTGTGAACATAACAGTACCACAGAAATCAGACAATAACAATGAACGTGTGAACATAACATTACCACAGAAATAGGACAATAACAATGAATGTGTGAACATAAAAGTACCACAGAAATCGCAAAGCAGCACTACAGCGCCAACTCCAATATTCAAAATAACTCTGAAAGGTATGGCAGAGGTGTTTTCCCATTAAAGGCCCTGTCATATAGCGTGATTTGCACCACGGCTCTTGGTTCCGCTACTGTTAACCTGTCTGGGCTAGGGGGCAGTATTGAGAATTTTGGAAAAATATGTTCCCATTTTTAACTGCCTCCTACACCAACTCAGAAGCTAGAATATGCATATTATTGTTCAGGTTTGGATAGAAAACACTCTGAATTTTCTAAAACTGTTTGAATGGTGTCTGTGAGTATAACAGAACTCCTATGGCAGGCAAAAACCTGACAAGGTTTCAAGCAGGAAGTACCCTGTCTGACAAGGAGTCGTGCGTCTTGCATCTTTTTATTGAAAAGTAAGGATCTTAGCTGTAACGTGACAATTCCCAGGGCTCCAATAGGCTCTCAGAGCCCGCGAAATAACTGAAGGTTTACGAGGGAGCCTCAGGTTGAAACATATTATCGCCTTTTGTAAGTGGATGCTCCGAGGACCTTTGAATGATGCGTGTGCATGAGTCGCTTCTGAGGAGAAATTTTATTCGGCTGTTTAGGCTCAATGCATACTCCCGGTCGGAATATTATCACTTCTCTACGACATAAATGGCATAAAAATTGGTTTTAAACAGCGGTTGACATGCTTCGAAGTACGGTAATGGAATATTTAGACATTTTTGACACGCCAATGCGCCATGCGCGAAACCGGGAAGAAGCATTCTAGAACTCACGAACAAAACGTCGCTGTTTGGATATAACGATGGATTATTTGGGACCAAACCAACATTTGTTATTGAAGTAGAAGTCCTGGCAGTGTATTCTGATGAAGAACAAGCAAGGTAAGAACATTTTTCTTATAGGAAATGTGATTTTGGTGGATGCTGACCTGGGTGGGTATCTAAATAGCTAGCCCTGTAATGCCGGGCTATGTACTTAGATTATTGCAAAATGTGCTTCATCCGAAAAGCTATTTTAAAATCGGACATATCGAGTGCATAGAGGAGTAATGTATCTATAATTCTTAAAATAATTGTTATGCTTTTTGTGAACGTTTATCGTGAGTAATTTAGCAAACTGTTAGTAAATTCAACGGAAGTTTGCCGGGGGTTATGCGTTTTCTGAACGTCACATGCTAATGCAAAAAGCTGTTTTTTGATATAAATATGAACTTGATTGAACAGACATGCATGTATTGTATAACACAATGTCCTAGGTGTGTCATCTGATGAAGATCATCAAAGGTTAGTGCTGCATTTAGCTGTGGTTTGGGTTTATGTGACATGATATGCTAGCTTGAAAAATGGCTGTCTGATTTTTTCTGGCTGGGCACTCTGCTGACATAATCTAATGTTTTGCTTTCGTTGTAAAGCCTTTTTGAAATCGGACAGTGGGGTTAGATTAACGAGATTCTTGTCTTTAAATAGCTGTAAAATAGTCATATGTTTGAGAAATTGAAGTAATAGTATTTCTAACGATTCAAAAATCGCGCCACTGGAATATCAGTAGCTGTTACGTAGGTGGGACGATTTCGTCCCACATACCCCAGACAGGTTAAATGAATTCTGTGAGGGGAAACCATTTTAGATAGGGTTTTAAAATGAAGTGCCAGAGGGTACAAATGCGTTTCCTGTTGTAATTAGAGCTTGTCTTATCTGGGATGGGAGTAATAGATTGATAGTGCGGCTCTGCAGGCTGAGCTGGGTTGTCAGGGTGATTGACTGGTGCTTGTCACCCATTTCTTTGCTTAAGCTGGACCCATCGAGCTACAGAGAAACATGCAAAGTACAGTCCTCGGTAGTGCTATGTGTTAATGATACACTATGGAAGTTAATTGTTGGCACATTTTGGCTTGAAGGTTTGCTGTGTGGTTTATATGCATAATCCATGTCTTATCTCATGAAAACACACAAATCCTTATGCATGGGTGGAGAGACGTGTGCCTTTTTCTCTCCAATGAGGACAATTTTGCCTGGACAATATTTCTGTCCCTTTAAGCTCTAGAGCATCCCCAAAGGCAAAAGTTCAGTATTTCCTCTAAAACAGTTTCCCAAACGATGGTGGAAGGTTATTTCTTGATCGTGGCAGGAGATTAGGTCGTGACTACAGATATTGGTGTTGTTGATTCAGTGGATGGCAGGAAGATTCCAGAAGCTTTTGATGGGTCAGAGCACAAAGCATTTTGCGAACCACAGTGTGACAAATATCACCACAATAAAAATAGACAGGGTCATCATCGTGGATGGAATGACAAACTCGCAACAGAGGAAGTCAAAACCTGTGTGTGGATATACTTGAAAACAAGGGGCGAAACATAACAGGGATGGTACAAAAATGAGAGATAGATATGTTGACGAAAGACAAGTCTGAAAGACTGTAGACTGATATAGGCAGACACAGTACCGTCTCTTATAAACAAGAATCACACCCCATAGTAGGGAGACCTACCTCACACGGGAGACAGACAGACAGTTAAACACACACTATCAATACCCTGATAACGCCCTTACACAAGATAAATCTCCAGGCATTGTTTTCCAAGTACAGCTAGTGTTCTTCCCGATTAGCTCAGGGAGCCATGGTTCATCTGAAGATTTTGCCCAACAACACGCCGCTGCTCGCGCCAATGGAGCTCCACATTGACGGATGTTGGTGTGTCTTCCTGAGGAAGGTCATCCCATGTCTTCACGAAGCGTGTCCCTGAGCGCATAAAATACATACTTTTTTAGAACAGGAGAGACAGGAGAGTGTGATTTTGATATCCTTGTGAAAATACCAAGTTGATTATTTTTTTCCCCACCACAGAATCTGAGGAGTGCTTTGGTGTTTTTTTTGTTGTACTTTCTACTGTACCTTTTTATTGAGGTTCTAGTACATGATCCCGACTGGCGCGGTGGTCTAAGGCACTGCGTCTCAGTACTAGAGGCATCACTACAGACCTTGGTTCAATCCCGGGCTCTATCACAATCGGCTGTGATTGGGAGTCCTATAGGGCGGCGCACAATTGGCCCAGCACCGTCATTGTAAAATAAGAATTTCTTCTTAACTGACTTGCCTAGTTAAATAAAGGTTAAATTAAAAAAATGATTTATTTGTTATTTCAGGGTATTGCATCTTTCAGATACCCTGAAAGGGCTTATAATGGGCTTATAAGACACTAGATATTCAAAACGTACAGTACAGTATAGTTCTAGCGCTATTATACAGTGAGAACACTATCTCCTGCTGTCTCTCACTCCCCATGGTGAGTGTTATGCAACATTGACATGGAGGCAGGGGAGGCTTTCAAGAGAGTGGAAGATAATGGAGAGGGGGGATGGATCGAGGAGAGATGGAGAGGGAGCGGCAGGGGGAAACCATAGCTGTTAGCTGTCACACTTTCCAGCTGCATCCCACTTGTCCTTTCTTATCTATATTTATCTCTCTCTCCCTCCGTATCTCTCTCTCTTTCTAACTCCACCATTCATCACTGGCTCCCTGGTCTCTCTCATTCTCACACATCCTGTCTTTCTCCTCTCCATCAAGGTAGTTGGCAAGGAAGACCCTCATCACAGGAGACCCTCGGCGATTGGCTGATGCTGCCAACTGGGCCTTAAAGAGACAGTAATACTCTTTTATTGGATGGCGGCCATTTTTAAATCAACTAAAGCAATGGACTGGCAGACTGTGGAATTGTGTTGGGTTTTTCTTTCTACATTTTAAAATGTTCATAAATATGAAATAAGGAAGCATTATAGAGCTAATATGAATGTAGTGATATTCTGGTTGGTGCTCTAATTTACACACATAGAGCAGACAAGGTTAGACAGACTTCCTACCCTTGAGAGCTTTTGATTCCTATATAATTGAGAGCTATTGATTAATTCTATACATCATAGAATTAGCATATATTTATAGCTACTGTGACCCTTTAACATTGCCTGTCTCCCCAGACTCCTTCCTCCGGCCAAACTCTATGCCACGCCCATGGACTTTTGTTTTTTCTCCACAATGAGTGTGGATCTGAGTACCTACCTGACACTTCACAGAATGCTAACACATTTGAAGCCGTATGATTGGTCCAGAAACTGATGGGTTGAGCCAGAACACACGTGGGTAAAGCGGCAGTTTGAAAATTCATCATTGGCTTTTGTTTTAGCGTTTCTATCTTTAAATGTGAAGACTTATATTATCAAATCACTTCTCTATGTGTAATTATTCCTTACGTGACTAAACTAATCATGTAACTTTAATTAACTTGGAAGTCGGGGCACCACGGGAAAATGTTTATAGAGTCTCTATTTCCCAAATGAACTCTTCAGATATTTTCATATCTTATCGATTAGTCTTCTATTAATGTATTATTATCTCATCAGTCTCATTTCTGAACGTTGCAAAACCTTGGATATCTGCACAAACCCTAACATAGATCATGAATCAGCGATATACAAATTGGCTTAATTATTTATTTACTAACTAACTAATCAATCGCAGAATTGCATAAACACACACACAATAGTTATACATTGGTTGCTGACATGATACACTGAAAAGTCCATAGTGGGCTAAACCGATATGAAGGCCGATATGAAGCCGTCCTTGGCCAGCTCTCCTGCTATCTCTCTCAGAATGACCTTCTTGATCCAAATCAGTCAGGTTTCAAGACTGGGCATTCAACTGAGGTTGCTCTTCTCTGTGTCACGGAGGCTCCCCGCACTGCTAAAGCTAACTCTCTCTCCTCTGCTCTCATCCTTCTAGACCTATCTGCTGCCTTTGATACCGTGAACCATCAGATCCTCCTCTCCACCCTCTCCGAGCTGGGCATCTCCGGCGCGGCCCATGCTTGGATTGCGTCCTACCTGACAGGTCGCTCCTACCAGGTGGCGTGGCGAGAATCTGTCTCCGCACCACGTGCTCTCACCACTGGTGTCCCCCAGGGCTCTGTTCTAGGCCCTCTCCTATTCTCACTATACACCAAGTCACTTGGCTCGGTCATATCCTCACATGGTCTCTCCTATCATTGCTACGCAGACGACACACAATTAATCTTCTCCTTTCCCCCTTCTGATAACCAGGTGGCGAATCGCATCTCTGCATGTCTGGCAGACATATCAGTGTGGATGACGGCTCACCACCTCAAGCTGAACCTCGGCAAGACGGAGCTGCTCCTCCTCCCAGGGAAGGACTGCCCGTTCCATGATCTCGCCATCACGGTTGACAACTCCCTTGTGTCCTCCTCCCAGAGTGCTAAGAACCTTGGCGTGACCCTGGACAACACCCTGTCGTTCTCCACTAACATCAAGGCGGTGACCCGATCCTGTAGGTTCATGCTCTACAACATTCGCAGAGTACGACCCTGCCTCACACAGGAAGCGGCGCAGGTCCTAGTCCAGGCACTTGTCATCTCCCGTCTGGATTACTGCAACTCGCTGTTGGCTGGGCTCCCTGCCTGTGCCATTAAACCCCTACAACTCATCCAGAACGCCGCAGCCCGTCTGGTGTTCAACCTTCCCAAGTTCTCTCACGTCACCCCGCTCCTCCGCTCTCTCCACTGGCTTCCAGTTGAAGCTCGCATCCGCTACAAGTCCATGCTGCTTGCCTACGGAGCTGTGAGGGGAACGGCACCTCCGTACCTTCAGGCTCTGATCAGGCCCTACACCCAAACAAGGGCACTGCGTTCATCCACCTCTGGCCTGCTCGCCTCCCTACCTCTGAGGAAGCACAGCTCCCGCTCAGCCCAGTCAAAACTGTTCGCTGCTCTGGCACCCCAATGGTGGAACAAGCTCCCTCACGACGCCAGGACAGCGGAGTCAATCACCACCTTCCGGAGACACCTGAAACCCCACCTCTTTAAGGAATACCTGGGATAGGATAAAGTAATCCTTCTACCCCCCCCCCCCGAAAGATTTAGATGCACTATTGTAAAGTGGTTGTTCCACTGGATATCTTAAGGTGAATGCACCAATTTGTAAGTCGCTCTGGATAAGAGCGTCTGCTAAATGACTTAAATGTAATGTAATGTAATGGCTTGGTAGACAAAGGAAAGGGGTGGGGAAAGCGGGAAACTCAGAGTGGATCCAGATACATACATACATACATACATACACATACATACATACATACATACATACATACATACATACATACATACATACATACATACATACATACAGTTCAGTACGTTCATCATAAATATGGATATTTAGCACCCTAACAACCACTCATTTGGATTTTAGAAATGCAATGTACATATTTACTAGTGTCTGCCTTTGTTGTCCCTCTGTGATCACCGGTCCGTCTGCTGGATAGATTGTCAACAGAAAGTCTCTGGTTTGTCCACCAGAGATCAAAGTCTTCCGTAGTTGTAGGTTTTTATAATGGACACATCAGAGTACCATTTGGAAATGTTCTTAGAACAGATGTGTTTAGCAGACTAAAGCATTTAAACAGCTGCAGCCTGAATAATTGTTCTTTAGTTTGTAGATTTCTCAGCCATTTCAATGTGGGGAACCTGTCCCGGCGTTATCTTGACTCGAGTTTGTAGATGTCTTAACCATTCATGACGTCCGGCTTACCGTGGGTCTCTTAGGCATAACATTTTAATTTTGTCACGAGTGGTTTTATACACTTCTGGGAGAAGAGGCAGTTCATGACGCCGAGGTAATGTCTGTGCTCACGTGGGCGTGGCCACTGACTTGGTTAGGGCTTCATGTGGAATACATTTTCTCATTTAGAAGGTTAACATCACATTAGATCTTTTCACAAATAGTTTCATATTTAATCATATATGTTTCACAACATTTAGATGTAAACCCCATAATTGAGAAGTGTACACAACCAGACACAATAATGTGTGTTTCCTGTCCTTCATGAGATCACCAAAAGAAACAAACTCGACATGACCGTCCCTTAACCCTTTTATGAGTGAGTTCCAAATATCTCTAACGGTCGCCCCAGAGTGAGTTTTTATATGCACGAGATGTTAGAATGTTCTCTCCATTCCAGAATGTGATTGTTACGCAGCAGTACATTTAATCCGCGTTGCCCTCAAACCAAGGCACGCAGCCTGTTTTTATTTATAGGCTGTTTTCAACATGTCAAATACAAATTATTTTAAGTTTTTTATTTTCTAAGAACTGTTTGAATTGAGGTGTGTTCCGCCTCATTCATTCACATAAAAGTAGTCATTTTTACTTTTGCGGACCAATACATTTTTTTAGACATTTCTGACCCGGACAAAATTCCCCAAACACTTCCCAATTGTTTGTGCAGTTCAAGTCTGCAGACATTTGCTCATCTCCCGTCCTGCACACACATGTTCCACATTTTCCGTCTGTTGCCTGCATCGCAGTCATAGTTGTTTTCGTTACCAACAATAACTTTGGAATTGTGTGCGTTTCGATTAAAGTAAATGCCTTATTACGTTATAATAGATTCTGCATGTCGTTTCTACTGTAGCATAATATTTTTGTCTATATTCCTTATAGCCGCAGACGCGAGGTAACGTTACTCATTTCATAACCTTTATGGTGTTTTACTCAATGCGTAGGTAGCTAGTTACATTCTTCTACTAGCTCTGGAAAACAATGCTAATTGCCTCAGAGAAGTATTAGCATGTGTTGTATTTTGAAGCTACCCTGGACATATGACTCCCAATTGGCACAGCTGTCTAAGGCACAGCGTCTCAGTGCTAGAGGCGTCACTACAGAGACCCATGTTCAAATACAGACTGTGTTTCTATCAAAGTGTTTTATTACGTTATAGTATGTCGTGTTATACTGAAGCTCACTGTGTGTATGGAGCATAATATATTTGTGTATATTCCTTATAACCGCGGACACGCGAGGTAACGTTACTCATTTCATAACCTTTATGGTGTTATATTCAATCGTGCTTATGTAGCAAGCTACATTCTTCTATTAGCTCTGTAAAACAATGCTAATTGCATCAGAGAAGTATTGGCTTGTTGTGTTTTGAAGCTACCCTGGAAAAATTCAAAAAATATATTTTTATACCACTTGGTCGTTTTCTGAGTGCATTCCACAAAGCTGTTGATCATGTCCGCCTTTTCCACTGCCCCCACTTTGAGGTTATAGTCAAGCACGCAGTTTGGTTTGATTTTTCTCTCTCCCGTCGCGTGGTCCACCTTCCCTGTGGCTGACATGGTTGCTGTATGGACAATGGAGAGGACATGGATGTCTCGTTTGTCATGCCACTTTACTGCCAGCTGTTGACATTTCTTATTTTGTATAACGGGTCATTTAGGATGGCAGTAGCGTTGTTGACAAAATGCAGGCATCGCAGCAAAATCAGGAAGCGGTCTTGGGAAAAGAGGGTGGCAAAGAAGGGAGATGCAAACATAGGATCTGTGCTCCAGTATTCTCTTAGGGAGTTCTTCTTTACTATCCCCATGAGAAGGACTGTCACCAGGAAGGTATACATTACACTAATTGTGGTTGTCACCCATTTAGCGAGTTTACCCCCTACTCCTGGCTCTCTCTTCTCCTGTAGCTCCAAAGCATAGCGATTGGTCTCCTCTACTATGTTTCCCACCAGCTCCTCTGTCAGAAACAACTTGAAGCACTCTGCCTCAGTTGGAAATGGCAAGGGGAGTTGGACTCCAGACTGGGGCTCTTCAAAGCAAACAGCAGGGCCAGGAGGGGTGAAATGGCTGGCGGCCTTCCAGCTACCACAGAACTCCTGTACTTCATCCACTGTCGGTCTGCCTCCATCACCACCAGCATCTTCAAAGGGAACTGGGACTTTGTCAGTGGACAAGGGATCCTCCGATTCAGAGTTCTCAATGGCTACAAGGTTGGGGGGCAGCTCCTCACTGTCAGAATCTGATTCCTGACTTTCAGACTCATTGTCAGAATTGTAAAAAAATCTCCAGAATTTCTGTATTTGTGAGTGGTCTTCTTTTGAAAGACATTGCTAATGCTACAGCTTAGCTCACTAGCTATACACATAAACAACAGCACTGAATGGCTCAGAGTGGGAGTGAGAGGTTACGTGATTGACTGCCGGCACGCACCACTTGTATCAATAGATCACTCTCAGAAAATGTTTTGTGTGGTAATTGTTTATATATTTACTGTTTTATTCACGTTTACAATTAGGTTGACAAATCATGCATTCCGATGCTGGCATAGATTGTAATGGGCACATATGTGTGTAAAATAGTTTTTTGAAGGTTGTACTGATTATGAGCTAAGCTAATTCCAGATGTGTGTAGCCATACAATGCATTTTGGGTTTCAAGTCATCGTGTCACAAACTTCGTCGTCTGAAGAGGAGAAATCATCGGACCAATATGCAGTGGTTATATTTGTCATCTTATTTTTATTAGTAGGAAAAAAATACTTATACAAAACAAACAACGAAAAACAGTCCCGTAAGGTGCTCAGACTATACAAGGAAACAACCACCCACAAACACAAGAGAAAACTAACCCACTTAAATATGGCCTCCAATTAGAGGAAACGACAACCAGCTGCCTCTAATTGGAGGTTGTTCCAAAACACCAACAAAGTAATAGAAAAACTAGATAAACACATAGAAATAGAAAACATAGAACATCAACCAAAAACCCCGAAACACACTAAACAAACACCCCCTGCCACGCCCTGACCAAACTACAATAACAAACAACCCCTTTTACTGGTCAGGACATGACAAACCGTCTGTTGGACCAAAGATCACTTGTTAAACCTGCTGGTTGCAGGTGGCCACATACGTTTGTTAATGTATTCTATGTCTATAAGCTTTCTGACAAAGAGGGTGGAAGGAAAGAAAGCAAAAAGGAGACAGGAAGGTAGAGCATTAGGGCTGTTCTTGAGTTACTGTGGCATTTGGGCATAGAATTCTATTTAAATGTATTTGGATAGATCTTCCCATTGTAAATAAACTAATATGGTATCTTAAAGGGCAATTCCACCACTTTTCAACCTCATTTGTATTATCTCCAGCACAATACCAGTGTCTACATATGTGAACACAGCGCTTTTCTATGTTTTGGAGAAAAAAAGTTAAAAAGTTGTCACGTCCTGGCCAGTATAAGGGTTAATTGTTATTGTAGTTTGGTCAGGACGTGGCAGAGGGTATTTGTTTTATGTGGTTCAGTGTGGTGTTTCTGTAGTAAGGGCATTTGATTTAGTATTCCGGGGGTTTTTGGGCACTGTTTGAGATTCATGTATTCTGTTTAGTCTAGGTAGTCTGTTTCTATGTTGAGTTAATTGGGGTGGACTTCCAATTGAAGGCAGCTGTGTGGTGTTGCCTTTGATTGGAAGTCCTATATTAGTTGGGTGTGTTTGTCTGTGTGTTTGTGGGAGATTGTTCTGTGTTTAGCCTTGTGCCTTGCCAGACTGTTTGTTGATCGTTCGTTCTCTTTTTGTTATTTTGGTGTTCATTTTGGAATTTATTAAAAGTCAAGATGAGCATACACATACCTGCGGCATTTTGGTCCTCCTTAACCAACGACAACCGTGACAAAAGTTCTACCCAATGACATCAAAAGTTACATTTTAGCAAGTGATTTTTAAACACTGAGATTCGTTGTGACATCGGGGGCAAGAAAATACCCTCCCTCTGGCTAGAAACTCATTGCAGGTTTTGAAAATCACTGTAATCCTACCCTTTGATGTCAGAGAAGCATTTTATAGGATCTTTCATTTTTAACCAGAGATCATAGAAACATGCCATTTTCACATATGTAACACTGGTAGGGTGCTGGAGATGATGAATATGAAGTTGAAAAGTTTTCCTTAACTTTAATATTTTTTACCGTTATGATTACATTGTGCCACCAGTAGGAGTAGTAAAACCAATGAGACATTTTAGGTAAATTAGAATTATTGAAATAAACCACAATAATCCTTTAAAAATGATTTACTAGTGATATGATTAATCATTTAGCTCACAATTTTATTTCCCTTCATTTATACTGAACAAAAATATAAATTAAACATGTGAAGGGTTGGTCCCATGTTTCATGAGCTAAATAAAAGATCCCATATGCACAAAAAGCTAATTTCTTGCAAATTTTGTGCAGAAATGTGTTTACATCCCTGTTAGTGAGCATTTCTCCTTTGCCAAGATAATCCATCCACCTGACAGGTGTGGCATATCAAGAAGCTGATTAAACAGCATGATCATTACACAGGTACACCTTGTGCTGGGGACAACAAAAAGCCACTTTAAAATGTGCAGTTTTGCCACAACACAATTCCAGAGATGTGTCAAGTTGAGGGAGCACGCAATTGGCATGCTGACTGCAGGAATGTCCACCAGTATCATGATACAAGGCGAGACCCAGATGCAGATGGTTGGAGTCTCACAATATTTAATCTAATAGGGTAAGGAAAGAGAATGGTTGTAGACAGGCAAAAGGATCAAAACCAGTTCAGAGTCCAAAAGGATGATCAGGCAGGCGGGAAAGTAGTCCAGGCAGGGGTCAAACCCGGGAAGACTAGCAAAAAGAATAGCAAAAAGAGTACGGGAGAAACACACTGGTTGACTTGACTAACATACAAGACAAACTGGCACAGAGAGACAGGAAACACAGGGATAAATACACTGGGGAAAATAAGCAACACCTGGAGGGGGTGGAGACAATCACAGGAACAGGTGAAACAGATCAGGGTGTGACAATACCCACCCTAGGGACGCCACTTGGCGTCCTACCTGGGCGCATACCTGGCTGACCGGGGTGTTTGCAGTGGAAATTGGCGATGAGGGCCAGGTCCAAGATGTCCATAACCCTCCCAGTCAACCAGGTATTGGAAACCCCTGCCCCGTGGTCGAACCTTCAGGAGGCGTCACATCGTATACGCTGGCTGGCCACCGATAACACGGGGGAGGGATGGACCTGGAGACAGAAGACAAAGGACAGTGAGACAGAGGCTTAATCCTAGACACATGGAAGGTAAGGTGAATACGGAGGGTACAGGGTAACACAAGACGGACAGCAGTGGAACTCAGGATTCTGGAGATGGGAAAAGGACCAATGAACCGGGGAGACAGCTTGCGGGACTCTACCCGAAGGGGCAGATCCCGAGTGGAAAGCCATACCCTCTGACCAATGCTGGTAGCAGGGAGCTGGGGTCCGGCGACGGTCCTCTTGTCGACGATACCTGGAGTTGGTCTTGAGAATAGCCGCCCTGGCTCTTCTCCAGGTACGTCAACAGCGGCGGACAAACATCTGGGCCGAGGGTACACTGACCTGCTCTTGTTCAGGGAAGAGTGGAGGCTGATTCCCCTTTCGAGTGCTCCATGGGGTGAGTCCCGTGGCAGAACTGGGAAGAGTGTTCTGGGCATACTCCACCTAGACCAGTTGACGGCTCCAGGAAGTGGGGTTGGTTGAGACCGGGCATCTTAAGGTGGTCTCCAGGTCTTGGTTGGCACGCTCCGACTGACCGTTAAGTTTGGGGATGGAATCCAGATGACAGGCTGGCCGGTGACCCAATAAGGGTGCAGAATGCCTTCCAGAACTGAGACGAGAACTAAGGACCCCGATCGGAGACCATGTCTACTGGGAGTCCATGGAGCCGGAAGACATGCTGCACCATAAGCTGAGCCATCTCCTTGGCAGAAGGTAGTTTGGGGAGAGGGATGAAATGGGTGGCCTTGGAGAACTGGTCGACTACCATCAGAATGACAGTTGCCATCAGACGGAGGGAGCCCAGTGACAAAGTCCAGAGATATGAGACAAGGGACGATGGTCTTGTTTTAAGCACACAGTGCATGCGGTGACGAAGGCAGAGACATCAGGGACCATTGTGGGCCACCAGAAATGCTGTCAAAGGCAGGCTAGTGTACGACGGGACCCTGGATGACAGGTCAGCCTGGAGGAATGAGCCCATTCCAGGACCTGGGACCGGACTGGGTTAGGGACAAACAGCCGGTTACCTGGGCCCCCTTCAGGTCTAGGCTGGGAGCATTGTGTCTCGCAAACCAGGTTCTCAATAGCCCAATCCACAGTGGCAGCAAAGCCTGAGGTAGGGAGTATGGTTTCGGAAGTCGAGGGTGTGGCAGAGGAACTGTATAGGCAAGAGAGAGCATCAGGCTTCACATTCTTAGACCCTGGACGGTAGGAAATGGTAAAGTTCAATCTGGTAAACAGGAGGGCCCACCGGGCCTGCCTTGAGTTGAGGCGCTTGGCTGAACGGAGATATTCCAAGTTTTTATGGCCGGTCCAGACCAGGAATGGCTGTTCTGCTCCTTCCAGCCAGTGCCTCCACTCCAACGCCATCTTCACCGCCAGGAATTCTCAGTTGCCAACATCGTAGTTCCTCTTAGCAGGATTGAGATGAGACAGGAAGGCACAGGGATGAAGCTTCTGGTCCTGGGCTGATCGCTGGGACAGAATGGCCCCCACTCCAACATCCGAAGCATCCACTTCCACCACAAATTGACGCGAGGGGTCCAGATGGATGAGGATGGGTGCTGTTGTGAACCGATGCTTCAGGTCCACAAAGGCTTTGTCGACAGCTGAAGACCATTTGAATGGTACCTTGAGTGAGGTGAGTGCCGAGAGAGGGGCTGCCAGGGTGCTGTAATCCCAAATGAAGCAACGGTAGAAGTTTGCAAAACCAAGAAACCGTTGTCACTGCACCCTGGACATTGGTTGAGGCCAATCCACCACTGCTTTCAACTTTCCAGGATCCATCTGAACATTGCCCTCAGCAATGACATATCCCAGAAAGGTGATAGAAGAGTGGTGGAACTCACTTCTTGGCTTTCACAAACAATTTGTTCTCCAGGAGGCACTGAAGGACCTGTCTGACATGGAGTACATGTTCTTGGGCAGATCGGGGGGGAAAAAAACTGGATGTCGTCCAGGTAGACGAACACAAACCGGTTTAGCATGTCCCGAAGCACATCATTGACCAAAGCCTGGAAGACAGCGGGGGCGTTGGTGAGTCCAAATGGCATGACCTGGTACTCATAATATCCACTGGCTGTGTTGAAAGCTGTCCTCCACTCATCCCCCTCGTGTATCCGAACCAGGTGGTAGGCATTCCGAAGGTCCAATTTGGAAAACATGGTAGCCCCCTGGAGAGGTTAAACGCAGAGGAGAGGTAGGGGGGTAACGATTTTTGACAGTGATATCGTTAAGTCCCCAGTAGTCAATGCACAGGCGCAGGGTCTTGTCCTTCTTCTCAAAGAAAAACCCTACACTGGCTGAGATGCAGACGGACGGATGGCCCCAGTGGCTAGAGACTCTTCTATGTACTCCTCCATAGCAATGTTCTCTGGTCCGGACAGAGAGTACAACCGACCCCGAGGTGGTGTAGTGCCTGGGAGAAGATCAATGGCACAATCATAAGGACGGTGCGGGGGAAGGGAAGTAGCACGTGCCTTGCTAAACACTTCCAGGAGGTCATGGTATTCCGTGGGGATAACAGAAACATCCACAGTCTTGCTAACCTCCTGAGGAAGACGACTAGGTGAAGGCTGTGCTGCTTGAAGGCAGTTGGAATTGCAATAATGGGCTCCAACCCAGGATGGAGCTTGTAGTCCAGTCAATCACAGGATTGTGCTTTTGGAGACAGGAAAATCCCAAAACAACCGGAACATGGGGAGATGCAATGAGGAGGAACTGTATGGTCTCACTGTGGTTACCAGAATCCCGTAATTGAGCACAGTACTGTGTGTGACTTCCCCTATAGAGCAGCCGTCCAGTGCCCTAGCATCCATGGGGACAGAGAGAGGCTGAGAGGGAATACCAAGCTCCGAAGAAATAGTGGCATCCATAAGATTTTCCTCAGCCCCAGAGTCAATGAGCACTCGGAGAGACTTAGATTGTGCTTGTGCTGTGGGAAGACCAAAAAAGGGTGTGCGGGGAATTAGGGAACTCCCAGTCTGACTCACCATAGTACTGGTACCCACTAGGGACAAGGGTTTTCTCATAGGGCAGGTAGCTATAAAATGTCCTGCCCCCCACAGTACAGACAACAGTTATTATTCATCCTCCGTGAGCACTCCCAAACTGATAGCCTAGTTCTTCCCAACTGCATAGGCTAAGGAGTATCCAACTCACCCGTCGTAGATTCACGAGAGAGCTTGGGTGGCTTTGACTCCTCTCAGAAGAGCTGCCTTCAGAAACTTCCGGATTCCATAGGAGGTGAACACGCCATATTGGGTGCACGAGTGTGCCCGAGACCAGACCTCCTCTCACTCTTGCGTTCCCTTAGGCGTCCATCAATTTTAATGGTTAAGGCGATAAGGGAGTCGAGGTCCACCGGCAGTTCCCAAGCAGCTAGCTCATCCTTTACCTCCTTAGATAATCCATGCAGAAAAGTAGCGAAAAGAGACTCCGGATTCCATGCACTCTCGGCGGCCAACGTGCGAAAATCCACTGTGTAGTCTGCCACACTACGGGAGTTTTGACGTAAGTCAAGCAGTTTGCTGGCCGCCTTCCTCCCGGATAGCAGAGACTCAAATTTCTCACCCCTGCCATGAATTCCTCCAAATGACAGATTGTTGTTCCCAAACTGCCGTAGCCCAGGAAAACGCCCTTCCCAACATTAGCGTAATTATATAAGCCATCGTCGATGAGTCTGAAGATGGCTGTAGCTCAAAAATAAGCGAGCACTGAGAAAGAAAACCCCGGCAGGTACCAGGATTCCCCGAATATCACTCTAGAGGAGGTAAGCGGGGTTCTCCGGGGAGCCGGGATAAGCTGTACAAACTCACCACAGATAGGGGAAAAATGACTGGGTGATTGGAGTTTTTCAGAGGTGGCAGACAGTTTGAGATAACTCCCTGATTTGCTCCATAATAGCCTTTAACCCATGGTCCGTCAAGGAACTGAGCCCTTCCAAAAGGTCCTGTAGCAACTCCTGATGTCTCCCAATGGTGGCTCCCTGTAGGGAGACAACGTGGCAGAGCTGGTCCAAGTCTGCTGGGTCTGTCATGGCCAGTTCGTACTATCATGACACAAGGAGAGACCCAGATGCAGATGGTTGGAATCTTACAATATTTATTAATCCAATAGGGTAAGGCAAGAGAATGGTCGTGGAAAGGCAAAAGGGTGAAAACCAGTTCAGAGTCCAAAAGGTACTGAAGGGCAGGCAGAATCAAGGTCATGGCAGGCAGGATGATCACGCAGGCGGGAAAGTAGTCCAGAGTCAGGCAGGGGTCAAAACCGGGAAGACTAGCAAAAAGAGAATAACAAAAGGAGTACGGGAGATACACTCTGATTGACTTGACTAACATACAACACAAACTGGCACAGAGAGACAGGAAACACAGGGATAAATACACTGGGGAAAATAAGCGACACCTGGAGGGGGTGGAGACAATCACAGGAACAGGTGAAACAGATCAGGGCGTGACAACCAAAGCTGTTGACAGAGAATTTAATGTTGTTTTCTCTACCATAAGTTGCCTCCAATGTTTTAGAGAATTTGGCGGTACGTCCAACCGGCCTCACAAACGCAGACCACGTGTAACCACGCCAGCCCAGGAATTCCACATCTGGCTTCTTAACATGCAGGATCGTCTGAGACCAGCCACCCAGACAGCTGATGAAACTGAGAAGTAGTTTTGTCTGTAATAAAGCCCTTTTGTGGAGAAAAACATATTCTGATTTGCTGTACCTGACTCCCCAGTGAGTGGACCTGGCTCCCAAGTGGGAGCAGCCACCCATGGCTGTGCCCCTGCCAGTCATGTGAAATTCATAGATTAGGGCCTAATTTATTTATTTAAATTGACTGATTTTCTTATATGACTGTAACTGAGTAAAATTGTTGAAATTGTTGTGTTTATATTGTGGCAAACCTCTTCAAAGCTAGGAGCGTTTGTCACAAATTAAGTGAGAAACTGTCACCAAAGTCAGCCCAGAATTAAAGTTCTTTCGAACATGACAGTACCTGTGTGTTTGTTTCTCTGTCCTGGTCCACCCAGGCCGCAGGTAAGGTCAAGGATAGCAGGGTTCGGTACACAAATCTGGTTCTCGGTAGGTCCAGGTCTAAACGCCAACAGGTAAGTCCAAAACAGTCCAGCTCGTACACGGTAAATCCAGCCAATGTAGAATGTCTCTCTCTCTATGGTTCATAGATCCTTCCCGCTCTCTCTCCCTCTTCCTGGTTTTTCTTGACCTTTTATCTGTGGGTCGGCTCCACCTTCTGAGGGTTCCCCTTGCTTCTGGGAATTGTAGTTTTGGCAGTCGGCCATTTTGTGATCTGTAGTTCTGATCGGGGTGGCCATTTTAGTGATCGGGCAGAGCCCATTTATTAGTTCTGCCCTCACATATCTGCCATTTATCACTCGACCCCCTTCTTTGCCACACATCTCCCCCCCTAGATCCGACCCCCTAGGTCGGGCTACCGCAGCAAAATATGCGTGCATGCGGGATAACCCATCCACATTTCCCATTTCCTTTCCTGCTCTGTGTTTCAAGTCAAAGTGAAACGGTTGGAGACTCAAAAACCACCGCATCACCCGAGCGTTCTTCTCTTTAGCCCTATGCATCCAGGTGAGTGGTGCATGGTCACTGATGAGGGTGAAGTGGCGCCCCAGCAGGTAGTATTTCAGGCTTTCCAGAGCCCACTTTACTGCCAGCGCCTCTTTCTCAACAACTGAGTAGTTGGTTTCCCGTGGTTCCAGCTTCCTGCTTAAAAACAGGATGGGGTGTTCCACCCCTTCTACCTCTTGGGACAGCACTGCTCCCAAGCCGACCTCTGAAGCATCCGTCTGAACCACAAACTCTCTCTCAAAGTCTGGTACCACCAGCACTGGATTACAGCAGAGGGCCTCCTGTAATGTCCTAAATGCTTTGGTGGCCCTTTCATCCCACTTGACCATGTTTGGCCCTCTGGCTCTATTCATGTCGGTGAGTGGGGCGGCCACTGTGGCATAACTTGGGATGAACTTCCGGTAGTACCCGGTCAGCCCTAGGAAGGCTCGAACCTGCTTCTTATTTACTGGTTTCGGCCATTCTCTAATTGCCTCCACCTTCTTACGTTGGGGTTTGATTAATCCTCTTCCCACGGTGTATCCCAGATACTCCGTTTCCTCTAACCCCACATGACACTTGGCAGGGTTCGCCGTGAGCCCTGCCTTTCTAAGGGCGTCTAACACCGCCTGTACCCGGGGTAAGTGGGATTCCCAATCTGGGCTGTATATCCCCACGTCATCTAAATAAGCTGCGGCGTATGCTTGGTGCGGTTTTAGGACCTTGTCCATGAGCCGTTGAAAGGTGGCTGGGGCCCCGTGTAGGCCGAATGGCATGACGGTGTATTGAAACAAACCGTCAGGGGTTGCAAATGCTGTCTTTTCTTTGGCCCTGGGGGTCAGAGGAATTTGCCAGTACCCTTTTGTCAGGTCCAGGGTCGTAATGTACCGAGCTTTACCAATTTTCTCCAGTAGTTCGTCTACTCTGGGCATGGGGTAGGCATCAAACTTGGAGATTTCATTTACCTTCCGAAAGTCGTTACAGAACCGCAAAGACCCATCGGGCTTGGAGACCATCACAATTGGGCTAGACCACTCACTATGTGACTCTTCGATCACTCCAGCTGTCAACATTTTCTCCGTCTCTGCTCTAATCGCTGCCTGTCGAGCCTCGGGTACCCGATATGGCCTCATGCTCACTTTTCTCCCTGGTAGGGAAACGATATCATGAGCTGTAACCTCAGTTCGGCCGGGTACTTCTGAAAACACATCTCTGTTTTTCTGGATCAGGGTCTTTACTTCCTGTACTTGTGCTGGGGACAAAGTAGGTGAAATATTTACTTCAGCTGTCTCCTGAGTGTGTGTGGGGTACGTGACCATTAGTGTTTCTCTCTCTCTCCATGCTTTTAACAGGTTTATGTGATAGATCTGTTCCTGGGGCCGTCGACCTGGCTGTCGGATCCGATAATTAACTTCTCCTATTCTCTCCAGTACTTCATATGGTCCTTTCCATGTGGCTAGTAGTTTGCACTCTACCGTGGGGATCAGCACTAACACCTTATCTCCCGGTTGAAATTCCCTCAGGGTAGCCTGCCGGTTATAAGTGTGCCGCTGGTGCTCTTGTGCTTGTCTCATGTGCTCTCTGACGATGGGCATGACTGTGGCTATCCTGTTTTGCATTGCCGTGACGTGCTCTATGACACTAGTATACGGGGTGGATTGGTGTTCCCAGGTTTCCCGGGCAATGTCTAAGATTCCCCGGGGGTGCCTCCCATATACCAGCTCGAAGGGAGAAAACCCCAGCGAGGCTTGAGGAACCTCTCTAATGGCAAACATCAGATATGGCAACATGCAATCCCAGTTTTTCCCATCCTTGTCGATTACCTTCCTGAGCATTGACTTCAGGGTCCGGTTGAATCTCTCAACCAGCCCGTCCGTCTGTGGATGGTAAACTGATGTCCTCAACTGTTTCACCTGCCACAATTTACAAAGGTCTGCCATAAGGCGGGACATAAAGGGGGTCCCCTGGTCAGTAAGGATCTCCTTTGGGACCCCAACCCTGGTGAACAATAGCACTAGTTCCTTGGCGATATTTTTGGAAGCCATTGTCCGAAGGGGAATGGCTTCTGGGTAGCGAGTGGCATAATCTAGAATGACCAGAATGTATTGGTGCCCTCTGGCAGATTTGGGTAGTGGGCCCACTATGTCCATCGCTATCCTCTCAAATGGCGTTTCGATTATGGGGAGTGGCACTAACGGGCTTCTAAACGCTGGTCGGGGAGCTGTTACCTGGCACTCCGGGCACTCTCCACAATGCCGAGCCACTTCAGCCTGAATTCCTGGCCAGTAAAACCTCCTTACAATCCGGTCTCGGGTTTTATCGATACCAAGGTGTCCACCCAGAATGTGCCCATGAGCTAGATCCAGTACTGTCTTTCTGTACCGGGTGGGGACCAACAACTGTTCCACCACATCAACCCCTATTTTTGAGACTCTGTACACCAAACCATTTTTCATGATGAAGTGGGGAAAACTATTAGGCATCATCCTATCATTTATGGGAGTACCATCTATGACCTGCACGTCTGCTCTGGCTTGCTGCAGGGTTGGATCCTGGTGTTGGGCCGTCCCGAAATTAGTCATGGACCCTGCCAGGTCTGCTGGTTCTAGATAGTCGTCCTCTGGATTCAGATCGACCCCAGCCCCACTAGTACTGGGCTGTTCATTATCAACGAGGTGTGCCACTTCATCCTCATCCTCCCCTACTAGTACCTGTGGGCTTGGCCCCTGGGAGACCTCTTTTCTTGGCCTTGGTTGAAGGCCCCATGCTTCTTCCTGCTTGGTCAGGGTTGTTGGCTTCTCAAATATGCCGTTCTTTTGACCTAACTTCGCAAAGTTAGGAAAGTATCTACCCAATATTACATCATATGGCATCTTTGGGACCACGCCGACCTCATAATCCAGCAGACCGTCCTCTGTTTGTATGCTCACTAATGCTGTGGGGTACAGACGGGTATCCCCATGAATGCACGTAACACTGATATCCTGACTTGTATCCAGTTTATGCGTCGGCACTAGGTTTGCAACGACCAAGGTTAGCATACTGCCGGAATCCAGTAGTGCTTCAACCTCCTTCCCTTCAACCTTCACCCTGCACATATGTTTGTTTCTTGATCTTTCAAGTACAGTGGTTACCACGGGACATGCATACCATATCTCATCTTCTTTTTCACCGAGGTTACATTGCATTGGCTCTTCTTTAATAGGGCAGTAGGCTGCAATATGTCCCGGTCGATTACAATTGTAACAGATAATAGGGTTCCGGGGGGGAGACCTCCTCGACCCCCAGTCCCGGTTTCCGGTTTTTCCCTTAGTGTCTCGGCCCGATTCTGATTCTTTCCTCATGGCCCCACGCTGCTCTCCTCCCCCTCCCCCTGTTGGCACAGTCTTAACCTGTCCGCTGGTTCGCCCAGGCCTGGGGAATGGGAATCTTTCCTCCTGCGCCTGCTCAGCTGTTCCTGCCGTACAATACCGTTCAACCAGGCCCACGAGATGGTCGGCGGAAAGTACCTCGTTCTGGCCAACCCATCGTCGCACTTCTTGGGGTAGACCTCGCTGAAACTGGTTGAGTACGATGGTCTCGACGACCTCGGCGGACGAACGGGTCTCCGGTCGCAACCATTTCCGTGCCAGGTGAATCAAGTCGAACATCTGTGTTCGGGGGGGTTGTCCCGGTCTGTAGGACCACTGGTGGAAGCGGTGTGCCCTCACGGTATCGGTCACTCCCAGTCTAGTCAGAATCTCTCCCTTGAGTTTATCGTAATCCTGTGCATCCTTCAACTCCAGGTCAAAATATGCTTTTTGAGCATCCCCTGCCAGGTATGGTGCCAGAAGCCCTGCCCATTCTTCTTTCGGCCACTTCTCCCTCTCTGCCGTCCTTTCGAAGGTGGTAAGATATGCTTCCACATCATCCTGCGCTGTCATTTTTTGAAGAAAATGATTGGCCCACCTTTGGGTATTTGCAGCTGGTAACTGAGTCCCAATTTGGTCCGCTAGCCCCTTTAGGCCTTCTCTTAACTCCCGGGTGTTTCTCTCTTGCTCTTCTCTGAGCAGCTGGTTGGTGTGGTGCTGGACCTGTAACGTGTCCTGATACATTCACATTGCATCCTGATGAGCTATTTGTTGAGCTCTAGTTGCCTCTTGTTGGGCGGCCACCGCTTGTAACAGGGCCTGTATGACTCCCTCCATACTCATTTTCCTGAAAAAACTGTCCTAACCAAACAAAGCCACAAAAAAAAAAAAAAAAAACCTGACTCCCCTTTGGAGTGCTAACTAAACTTTTTTTTTTTTTTTTATTTTTTTTACCTAACCAGCGGTATGGTTAATCCAGTGCCCACATTCTCCTCCACGTGTGGCAAACCTCTTCAAAGCTAGGAGCGTTTGTCACAAATTAAGTGAGAAACTGTCACCAAAGTCAGCCCAGAATTAAAGTTCTTTCGAACATGACAGTACCTGTGTGTTTGTTTCTCTGTCCTGGTCCACCCAGGCCGCAGGTAAGGTCAAGGATAGCGGGGTTCGGTACACAAATCTGGTTCTCGGTAGGTCCAGGTCTAAACGCCAACAGGTAAGTCCAAAACAGTCCAGCTCGTACACGGTAAATCCAGCCAATGTAGAATGTCTCTCTCTCTATGGTTCATAGATCCTTCCCGCTCTCTCTCCCTCTTCCTGGTTTTTCTTGACCTTTTATCTGTGGGTCGGCTCCACCTTCTGAGGGTTCCCCTTGCTTCTGGGAATTGTAGTTTTGGCAGTCGGCCATTTTGTGATCTGTAGTTCTGATCGGGGTGGCCATTTTAGTGATCGGGCAGAGCCCATTTATTAGTTCTGCCCTCACATATCTGCCATTTATCACTCGACCCCCTTCTTTGCCACAATACATATATATGCGTTTAGTATAAATTGACTAATACAAAGTGACACTTTGGATTTAGACACACCAAATTATGTATGACATACTAAAAGGGTGTGATTAGCTAATAATTGTATTTAAAATAGATCCCTACACCGGTAACAGTTTGCCACTGGAGCGAATGCTCAATGTCCTTGAATATCTTTGTAATCATTGATGATCAAGGTGGTAACACCAATGATAAAACTTACTCATTATACTAGTAACAAACATTTTGTTTTTAAAGCCTTCTTTGTTTTTATTGATTTATACAATATATTAAAACCTTTTTTTCACTGTCTAGCATTCAAGATAATAGATATCTATAAATCCCCAAAACATGTCACTACACAGCTACACATCACCAGTGGGCCAAGCCAATTTGTTAGCCCCAGTAGTTTCTACAATGCATACCAATATATGTTTAGCATTATAAAGGACTTACAAATGCTTTTGTCATTTTAAAGGGATTTTAGGCGACTTTTTAAAAAAGTAATTCATGAAGAAAATTGAAACTGTCAATTACTGCAATATTACATACAATACAAATCAAAACTGAGTGGCCAATGAAGAAAGAAATCTAAGTCTACATCATTTACATTTACATTTTAGTCATTTAGCAGACGCTCTAATCCAGAGCGACTTACAGTAGTGAATGCATACATTTCATACATTTAATACTTTTTTTCTCCTCTACAGTCTTGTGGTCACTTAGTGTTTTAGTCATTATATTTTAGCACACTCTTATCCAAAGGGACTAACAGGAGCAATTGTCACGTCCTGACCAGTATTTAGGTATTATTTGTATTATATTTGGTCTGGGCGTGGAAGAGGGATGTTTGTTTTATATGGTGTTTTTTTTTTTGTGTGGTTTAGAGGGGTGTGTTATTTATGTGTTCCTGGGTTTTGGGTGTATGTTTATGAATTAGTATGTTCTAGGTTAGTTTTTCTATGTGTAGGTTTGGGTGCTGGACTCTCAATTGGAGGCAGGTGTTTCTAGTTGCCTCTGATTGAGAGTCCTATATAGGGGTGTGTGTTTGTTTGGTAGGTTGTGGGTAGTTATCTTTTGCATGGCTGTCTGTTCAGCCTGTGAAACTGTCGTGTTTGTTTTTTCGTGTATATCAATTTTAATAAAATGATGTGGAGCACGCAACCCGCTGCGTATTGGTCTGACAGTGATTTCGAGATATCTTCAGATGAAGGTGAAGATCGTGACAGCAATTAGGGTTAAGTATCTTGCTCAAGGGCACATCAACAGAATTTACGCTTAGTCGGCTCAGGGATTCAATCCAGCAACCTGTTGGTTACTGGCTCAAGGCTCTTGTCACGTTCGTCATAATAATGATCGGACCAAGGCGCAGCGTGAGTAGTGTTCCACATAATTTAATAGAAAGTGAAACTTTAGAAAAATACAAAACAAATAAAGAATAAACGAATCGTGACTACAATGCAACTACACATAAACAATATCCCATAACCCCCATGTGAAAAACAAGCTACTTAAGTATGATCCCCAATTATAGACAACGATTACCAGCTGCCTCTAATTGGGAATCATACAAATCACCAACATAGAAAATAAAACCTAGAACCCCACATAGAAATAAATAAACTAGATCACTGTCACGACTTCTGCCGAAGTTGATGCCCCTCCTTGCACGGGTGGTGCTCGGCGGTTGACGTCACCGGTCTTCTAGCCATCATTGATCAGTTTTTCATTTTCCGTTGGTTTTGTCTTGTCTTCCATCACACCTGTTTCCAATCCCATTAATTACTTGTGTATTTAACCCATTGTTTCCCCTCATGTCCTTGTCGGTGATTGTTTGTATGTTATGTTACATGGGTTTTTGTATCGGTGTGCGACGGGTATACTTTACCCATTTTATTTCGTACTTTTGGTTTTGGAGTTTGTTTTAATTAAATACTCCATATTAACCAACTTGGTTTCTCCTGCGCCTGACTTCCCTGCCACCTACATACACGAATATGACAATTACCCCCCAGTCACGCCCTGAACCACTTCATCATAGAGAAACAATGGCTCTCTATGGTCAGGGCGTGACAGCTCTTAATCACTAGGCTACCTGCCACCCCATTACAGAACCCGAAACTAAGGTAACTCAACCTCTCCTGAAACTGAGCCGAATAGACTCCCCTGGAAAGGTGCCCATGAATCTCCTGGACCAAACTCAACTGCCCAGTTGGAGGAAACGTCTATTACAGCTCAAGTCAAGTGTGAGAATCGAATACTGGAATGTCAGAACATTACACCAGACAGGTAAGCTGTCACAACTAGCCAGAGAGATGACAAGATACAACCTGAGCATTGTTGGAGTCTGTGAAAGCAGACAGTCCACTTTTGGGGGAAAAAACAACCACCACGGGTGAAACCTTCCTTTACTCCGGAAACCCAAACGAAGAAAACCCACACACACGGAGTTGGACTATATCTGTCAAAAGATGCAGCAAAGAGCCTCATTGAGTGGGAGCCAATATCTGCAAGAGTCATCACAGCCAGATTTATATCTAAAGGGTGGGACATTACAAGCATACAGTGGTATGCTCCAACCAACTCAGCTGACTTTGAAGAGAAAGACGCCTTCTATCAACAGCTACAGGTAGTTATTAAAAAAGCACCAAAGCGACATGAATGCCAACATCGGAAAAGACAATGACAACTGGAAAGGCACAATGTGGAATAAGGGTCTAGGACAGATGAACGAGAATGGTCTTCTGTTCGCAGACTTCTGTGCTCTCAACGAGCTGGCAATCGGAGGATGTCTCTTCCCACACAAACCCAACAGGAGCCAAAGCCACCCCCATCAGAGACAAACGAGGGAAACCTTCTTACCAAAGAATCCCAACAACTGGAGCGCTGGAGAGTAGACTTTGAGGAAATCCTAAACTGGCCTCCACCAGACTTAACCCCAGACATTGTGGAAGCAACAGAAGACCTCTAAACACCAACTGTAGTTGGCTATCTGAGGAGGAGATCAAGCAAGCCACCGAAAAGCTGAAGCTCGGCATAGCACCAGGAAATGACCAGGCAAGAACCAACATGGAAGACAGGTTTGATTATTACAATCTCCAAGAAAGGCAACATCAGTGAGTGCAAGAACTGGAGAGTAATCATGCTCCTCTCAATCCCTAGCAAAATCTTATTTCGGGATGATCTTGGATAGGATTCTGGATACACTCGACAAGAGACTCAGACAGGAACAAGCTAGCTTTAGGAAAGACTACTCATGTACAGAACACATTGCAACACTCAGGATAATTGATGAACAGTGCACTGAATGACAGACACCATTTGACATCAACTTTGTAGACTTCGAAAAAGCTTTCGATAATCTAGACAGAAATAGTCTATGGAAACGGCTATGACACTATGGCGTCCCTCAAAAATATGTGAATCAGATCAGGAGTATGTATGAAGGGCTCACTGGCCAGGTCATCTCCAACAGAAAACTTTTAGACGCACTTCACATCAAAACTAGAGTACGCCAAAGCTGCCGACTATCGCCTCTGCTTTTATTTTCACCCCCTTTTTCTCCCCAGTTTCGATCTGGTCTCATCGCTGCAACTCCCCAACTGTCATGGTTCCTCCTGGCACCAGAGGGCGGCAGAGACCGTCCTAGAGACTATTATTGGACTCAGGTGTGTCTTATTATTTCATGATTGCGTCCCTGTTAAAAGAGGTGTGTTTTCTGTCGCTCTTTGCAGAAGCTGGAATTGTTTACAGTGTGTGTTCCTTTCCTGAGTGAGTTTTTGAGACTTAGTAATTTTTTTTAAGTGTACTGTGATTCTGCGGCTACCGTATCTCAGTAAATGTTTATGTTTATCCTTAACCACTGATTCCTCGTCTGATCTCTTCTCTGCACCTGGGTCCAACCTTACCACGTCACACCAACGGGCTCTGGAGAGGCGAAGGTCGAGTTATGCGCCCTCCGAAACATGACCTGCCAAACCACGCTTAATAACCCAGAAGCCAGCTGCACCAATGTGTTGGAGGAAACACTGTTCAACTGACTACTGAAGTCAGCCTGCAGGCATCCAGCCCGCCAAAAGCAGCGCTATGAGCCAAGTAAAGCCCCCCAGCCAAACCCTCCCCTAACCCGGACGACACTGGGACAATTGTGGGACTCCCGGTCAGAGCTGGATGGAACCCCAGGCTGTAGTGACGCCGCAACACTGCGATGCAGTGCCTTAGACCGCTGAGCCCCTCGGCTGTTTCTAATAGCCATCGACTGGACCATGGAGAGAACCACAGCCCACCAAAAAAAAAGGGGTCCATTGGAGCCCATTCACTCAACTGGAGGACCTGGCTTTGCAGACGACCTGGCTCTGGTCTCTGAAAGTCACAAGCAAATTCAATATAAAACAGATCGACTACTGGAAAACAGCAGACAACTTGGCCTCAAAATAAATGTGTGAAAGACCAAGATACTGAAAAATCCACACCAAATCCCCCGAATAACTCACCATAGATTGGGAAACTATTGAAAATGTTCCTGACTTTCTATGTTGGAAGCAATTTCAGCTTGGCATACCTTCAGGACTAGGTATCCCCCTTTCCCTTTTCCCAAAAGTACTATAATATACATTTACTGCTTGATATCTTAGCCTGGGGCCTGGTTTCTACTTATCTTATTACAAAGCAAGGAAAGAATGTAGTTTATTGCTAAATGCAGAAGTCTAGCCCACTAATGGCTGAATTAGATGACATCATTGAGGTAGACCGTTGATGATGTCATATTTTGAGCTCAATGACTGAGGTTATGAATGATTTTCACTTTAGGCATCCTCTGTCATTTGCATAGAAAGATTCCTGATAATGTTGTGCTCTCCAAGATACCAAAGTGACAATGTCTAATAGTCATTTAAGGGGTATATGTGGCAGTAGTAGTAGTACTGGCGTTGATCTTAACAGTAGTAGTATGGCACTGGTAGTGTTGTAGTGCTCAGTAAGAGCAGTAGCGGTAGTTGCTGCAAGCACACAAGAACATAGAGAGAAAACATGTTTCCCATGCCAATAAAGCCCCTTGAATTGAATTGATAACATTAGCTGTAGTAGTCGTAGTAGCACTGGTTGTAGTATTAGTAGTATAGTAGTAGTGGCAGGAGTAGTAGTAGTAATACTGGTGTTGATCTTAACGGTAGTAGTGTGGCACTGGTAGTGTTGTAGTGCTCAATAATAGTAGTAGCAGAAGTTCCTGTGTTAAGTTGTGGCACTCGTCTCCAAAACTGAGCATCATTCTACTGCATTGTCAGTCTCATGTGGGTGGGCTGGCCAGAGCATATTTCTCTTCCTCCTCATCCCCTCGTCTTCTGTGTGATATTCCCATACTGATCAGCCACTTCACCCTGAACAGTACCATATGCAGCCCTTATTCTCACATCTCATGGAGCGTATGCAACAGCACAACACGTGTGTGTGTGTGTGTCTGTGTTCCCCCCTTGCCTTCCCTGGAGGATATGTCAGTGCTCTGTGGACAAACGATAATGATTTTGAGAGGATCCATGATGTCTCTCCTAACCTTCACCCCAAACCCCTAACCCTACTGTAACTCCTTGTCCTAAAACTCTAATCTTAATTGTAACCCTAATTGTAACCCTAACCGTAAACCTAACCCCTAATCCTAAAATAGCTTATTTCGTTGTGGGGTTCGGCATAATGTCCTTTCGGTCCCCACAAGGATAGTAAACACACACACACACCTTATCCTCAGTCAGACACCTGCAATTGACTGTGAAAATAAACACATTCCCTGTCTTCCTCCAAATCCCTCGCTCCTCTCTTCTCATCCTCTCCTCCCTCATTCCCACCTTCTGTCACAGTTTTCACATTCACTCCCCTCCACATTCCTGCTTTTCTTTTTTCCTCCCTATCTCGCTGTTCTCTGAGTCATCCTTAACGTGGCTTTCCTGCTCCATTCACAGCCTCCCTTCTCCCTGTCCTCCCTTGTTTTTCTCTCTTCCGTGCCTGTTTTGTTTGACAGCATATGTCTGTCTGTCTCGTCCCCTCCCATTGTTTTATTCTGGGGGTCTGTAAAACAAACATATGCGCGCGCACACACAGCACTGTGGTGATCTCATCTGAGATTGTGTCAGACATGCAGCACCCTGGATTACAGTGTTCATATTAAAGCCCCCCCAGAGCCACATACAATTCAAAATAACCCACAGCTATGTCCTAGTAGAGTCACATGTATCAACACAGTCACGTACATTGTCTTAGACATAACATGTCAATCCCCACTGGCAAGTCACGAAACATGTGTGCGCACACTTTGCTTACTCAAAAATGTTCATGGTTATGCTTACTATACTGTACTATACTATACTGTCATCATGTATGTGAATGGTTAGGGTTCAACCAGGATGTGGACATGAAGCTAGGGTTAGGGTTGAACCAGGATGTAGACATGAAGCTAGGGTTAGGGTTAAGGGTAACGGTTGAACCAGGATGTGGACATGAAGGTAGGGTTAGGGTTAAGGGTTAGGCTTGAACCAGGGTGTAGACATGAAGATAGGGTTAGGCTTGAACCAGGGTGTAGACATGAAGCTAGGGTTAGGGTTGAACCAGGATGTGGACATGAAGCTAGGGTTAGGGTTAAGGGTTAGGATTGAACCAGGATGTGGACATGAAGATAGGGTTAGGCTTGAACCAGGGTGTAGACATGAAGATAGGGTTAGGGTTGAACCAGGATGTGGACATGAAGATAGGGTTAGGGTTGAACCAGGATGTAGACATGAAGATAGGCTTAGGGTTGAACCAGGATGTAGACATGAAGATAGGGTTAGGGTTGAACCAGGATGTGGACATGAAGATAGGGTTAGGGTTGAACCAGGATGTGGACATGAAGATAGGGTTAGGGTTGAACCAGGATGTGGACATGAAGATAGGGTTAGGGTTGAACCAGGGTGTAGACATGAAGATAGGGTTAGGGTTGAACCAGGATGTGGACATGAAGATAGGGTTAGGGTTGAACCAGGATGTGGACATGAAGATAGGGTTAGGGTTGAACCAGGATGTAGACATGAAGATAGGGTTAGAGTTGAACCAGGATGTGGACATGAAGATAGGGTTAGGGTTGAACCAGGATGTAGACATGAAGATAGGTTAGGGTTGAACCAGGATGTGGACATGAAGATAGGGTTAGGATTGAACCAGGATGTAGACATGAAGATAGGGTTAGGGTTGAACCAGGATGTAGACATGAAGATAGGCTTATGGTTAGGGTTGAACCAGGGTGTAGACATGACGATAGGGTTAGGGTTAGGGTTGAACCAGGATGTGGACATGAAGATAGGCTTAGGGTTGAACCAGGATGTAGACATGAAGATAGGGTTAGGGTTGAACCAGGGTGTAGACATGAAGATAGGGTTAGGGTTAGGGTTGAACCAGGATGTGGACATGAAGATAGGCTTAGGGTTGAACCAGGATGTAGACATGAAGATAGGGTTAGGGTTGAACCAGGGTGTAGACATGAAGATAGGGTTAGGGTTAGAGTTGAACCAGGATGTAGACATGAAGGTAGGGTTAGGGTTGAACCAGGATGTAGACATGAAGATAGGGTTAGGGTTGAGCCAGGATGTAGACATGAAGATAGGGTTAGGGTTGAACCAAGATGTAGACATGAAGATAGGTTAGGTTTGAACCAGGATGTAGACATGAAGATAGGTTAGGGTTGAACCAGGATGTAAACATGAAGATAGGTTAGGGTTGAACCAGGATGTAGACATGAAGATAGGGTTAGGGTTGAACCAGGATGTAGACATGAAGATAGGTTAGGGTTGAACCAGGATGTAGACATGACGATAGGGTTAGGGTTAGGGTTGAACCAGGATGTGGACATGAAGATAGGCTTAGGGTTGAACCAGGATGTAGACATGAAGATAGGGTTAGGGTTGAACCAGGGTGTAGACATGAAGATAGGGTTAGGGTTAGAGTTGAACCAGGATGTAGACATGAAGGTAGGGTTAGGGTTGAACCAGGATGTAGACATGAAGATAGGGTTAGGGTTGAGCCAGGATGTAGACATGAAGATAGGGTTAGGGTTGAACCAGGATGTAGACATGAAGATAGGTTAGGTTTGAACCAGGATGTAGACATGAAGATAGGTTAGGGTTGAACCAGGATGTGGACATGAAGCTAGGGTTAGGGTTGAACCAGGATGTAGACATGAAGCTAGGGTTAGGGTTAAGGGTAACGGTTGAACCAGGATGTGGACATTAAGCTAGGGTTAGGGTTAAGGGTTAGGGTTGAACCAGGATGTGGACATGAAGCTAGGGTTAGGGTTAAGGGTTAGGGTTGAACCAGGATGTAGACATGAAGCTAGGGTTAGGGTTAGGGTTAAGGGTTGAACCAGGATGTAGACATGAAGCTAGGGTTAGGGTTAGGGTTAAGGGTTAGGATTGAACCAGGATGTAGACATGAAGATAGGGTTAGGGTTGAACCAGGGTGTAGACATGAAGATAGGGTTAGGGTTAGAGTTGAACCAGGATGTAGACATGAAGATAGGGAAGGGTTGAACCAGGATGTGGACATTAAGCTAGGGTTAGGGTTAAGGGTTAGGGTTGAACCAGGATGTGGACATGAAGCTAGGGTTAGGGTTAAGGGTTAGGGTTGAACCAGGATGTAGACATGAAGCTAGGGTTAGGGTTAGGGTTAAGGGTTAGGATTGAACCAGGATGTAGACATGAAGATAGGGTTAGGGTTGAACCAGGGTGTAGACATGAAGATAGGGTTAGGGTTAGAGTTGAACCAGGATGTAGACATGAAGATAGGGTAGGGTTGAACCAGGATGTGGACATGAAGATAGGGTTAGAGTTGAACCAGGATGTAGACATGAAGATAGGGTTAGGGTTGAACCAGGATGTGGACATGAAGATAGGGTTAGGGTTGAACCAGGATGTAGACATGAAGATAGGCTTAGGGTTGAACCAGGATGTGGACATGAAGATAGGTTAGGGTTGAACCAGGATGTGGACATGAAGCGTCATGTAGATCCTTTGAGATGGGGATCATGACTGAACATGTTTTCCACCAGATGCGTTCTGTTCATATCTCCCTGTCTTCCTACTGGGACTGATTATAAAACATCATCTTGTGGATGGAGGGTTAATTGCCTTTGTTCCATAAAGAAGATGCCTTTAAAAAAAACAGTGCAGCGGAGGATAGGAGATAATCACTCTTTCAATGAATCTCTCCTTCACTCTCGTGCTCACTCACTCTATTTAATTCTCTCCCTCCCAACATCTCTCCTGACTCCCCCCCTGCCCCCCTTCATCCCTCTTTCCACTGTCTCATCTGTTCCATTTCCTTTCATTTAGTCAGCAGTCTGATTAGGAGGCAAGGTCACCTGATAGTCATTGCCATAGCGAGCAGGTTAAGTTTTTTTCCCTCCCTTTCCTCTCCTCTCATACTTTCACTATAGATCAAGTCAAAGAAAGAGACGAAGAGAGATGATAAGGAACATGTGGTCTGGGATTTGTTTTGCTTCTACACAATCTAATATGACTGGTGGAACCTCTAGCATGGTATTTCACAATTTCCCTAGTGGAAATTCCGCACATGGATATGTCAATAAATTTAAGAAATGTGGGGGCCTTGTGTGTTGGGAGGATGGCCGTTAAAGCAGTCCTCCATCGCTGCATATATACTACCTTTTAAAACAGTATTTACATGGGTTATTGCTCTGTAGTTACCATAGTGTCTCTGAGGGGTCAGGAGAAGGTAGGGTCAATTAATCAGAGGTCGTTGACCCTCTCACACTGTGCAACAATGAAAGATGTCTCAACCTAGGACGACAGCCTGACGATTTCACTGATCTTGAAAACTGGCGGACGACCAGCAAATCCTATCAAAATCATTACACCAGCTTAGCCAACACGGTATGCCCATTATAAGACATTAGTTCATGTTAGTTCTCCACAAATGTCTAAGACCTTCTCCTATTTTCACCATCATAAAACCAAGAACTGCCCAGTCTCATTTATACTGTCCTCTCTGTTATATAAGGTAGAGTTCTCCCTCCCTTTCCTGTCCCCTCCTCTCATACTTTCACTATAGATCAAGTCAAAGAAAGAGATGAAGAGGAACATGTGGTCTTGTTTTGCTTTATGCAATCTAACATGACTCGTGGAACCTCTCGCATGTTATTTCACAATTTCCCTAGTGGAAATTCCGCACATGCTGAAAGCATAGTGTCCACCAGGAACACAGAGACAGTCTGAGCCATTCTGTCCTTTCTGTTATATAAGGTAGAGTTCTACGTGGTCTGCCTGATCATGTTGACCTGCTTCAACAACCCTAACATTCTCCATTTCTCCAATCTGTCCTCTCTGTTATATAAGGTAGAGTTCTACGTGGTCTGCCTGATCATGTTGACCTGCTTCAACAACCCTAACATTCTCCATTTCTCCAATCTGTCCTTTCACTCTCTCCCTCACTCTCTCTGTACGTTTGCTAGTCTTCCCTGTGTGTGTGTGTGTGTGTGTGTGTGTGTGTGTGTGTGTGTGTGTGTGTGTGTGTGTGTGTGTGTGTGTGTGTGTGTGTGTGTGTGTGTGTGTGTGTGTGTGTGTGTTGTGAATATGAGAGAGATATACAGTGCATTCAGAAAGTATTCAGACCCCTTGGCTTTTTCCACATTTTCTTACGTCACAGCCTTATTCTAAAATGCATTAAATCATTTTTTCCCCTCATCAATCTACACACAATACCCCATAGTGACAAAGCAAAAAACAGGTTTTAGAAATGTTTGCAATTGTATTGAAAATGAAAAACTGAAATATCACATTTATTCAGACCCTTTGTTCAGTACTTTGTTGAAGCACCTTTGGCAGTGATTACAGCCTTGAGTCTTCTTGGGTATGACGCTACAAACTTGGCACACCTGTATTTTGGGAGTATCTCCCATTCTTCTCTGCAGATCCTCTCAAGCTCTGTCAGGTTGGATGGGAAGCGTCGCTGCACAGCTATTTTCATGTCTCTCCAGAAATGTTCGATCTGCTCAGTCTCTGTGTGTGGACCTGTTTAACTATACTTGTGGGGACCAAGGTTAAATGCTATTTCTAGGGGGTTCAGGGTTAAGGTTAGAATTAGTGTTAGGGTTAGAATTAGGTTTAGGGTTAGGGTTAGGAGCTAGGGTTAGTTTTTAGTGTTAGCGTTAAGGTGAGGTTTTCGGGTTAAAATTAGGGTTAGGGTTAGGTTTAGGGTTAGAGGTTAGGGAAAACAGGATTTGAATGGGACTGAATTGTGTGTCCCCACAAGGTTAGCTATACAAGACTGTGTGTTTGTGTGTGTATCCTCCTCTCACCTCCTGTAGCTCTGATGGAATTCCCTGATTGTAAGTTGCTCCGGAAAAGAGCATCTAAATGACTAAAATGTCAAATGTAACTGTCAACTTGCAAGGTATGTTTCTGGATACGGAGATACGATTGCATAAAATAAATTTGAGCCAAATAAATAGAAATGTTCCAAAAAGAACCCCCCCCCCCAAAAAAAAAATCTAATTTGCACACTTGCACACTTTAAAGGGTATTTCCAGGTGAAACAAAAAGGAGTGCAGTCCTTGATAAAGCCAATCAGAAGTCTATCTGGTTTAGTTTATTACAAGTTGCAAAAGAGAGAGAGACACCTCCAGCACGGCAGCATAGAAAATGTCTAATGTACATACTTTCTCTGAGAAGGTTCTTTAATATTAATCAGACAGCGCAAAATGTTGTCTGGGACCTCAAAAAAAGACAATGACCTCGCCAGTTGCTACAGAATCCCAGTTTATATGTCAGTATGTCCTTGTACCTCTGACGTCAATCACTATCAAACGATATGAGAACAATCCATAACATTCAGTAACAAGTCTAGTGACCATCAACCCCATGACACAAATAAAAGAGTGTCACAAACAGAACACTTGGAATCATGTTTATTACATAAAGGGAAAACATATAGATATGCTAAGCATTGTGTTAATTACTCTTAACTGGATATTAACTTTATTCATCTGAAATAGTCCCTATTACACACACAAAGAGTTACACAGTTACACAACACAACAACAGTTACACAAAACACCTTTGTTCTTTCCAGTTTCAAGACACTCCAGGTATTGACCCGGTTTGAAGGTCCCAAAAACAAAACTTGAACTCTCAACAGCTAGTCTGTGTGCCGGCCTCTTTAGTTTACATTCATTCCACTCCTTGCCACTCCTATTATTTGCCAAAGGCAAGGAGTGGCAAGAAGTTAAAGGTTAGCTAAATAGACTGGTACCCAGGCTACTCAACAGCAGGTGTTGGATTCAAAAATACACTTGTAAAGCCAGAGACTTATGCATTCAAGTGCGTTGAACAATACAATGATATCAGATGATTGAGTGTGTGTTCTCTCTGGAATGTTCGCATGGCATTTACATGCAAGGCACAACAACTAACTCTGGTGTGGAGTGATAAGAGATGCTTATCAAACCTCCAACCTCCAGGGAGACCACAGCTGACAGTGGGAGATTTGGGCGGAGGTAACTGAGAGGAACACTAAAGTGTTGAGACAGATTGGTCATTGGGGAGGGACATTGATAGCATATTCATATGTTCCAGAAATATGGATGACAGACTTGAGCAGAGCGTTTGTATTTATAGCTGCAGAAGAGATTCATAACATCATTGATGTATTGTTAAGCCCGTCATCTCTCAAGAGATTGCAATTTCATGTGTGAGGGAGGCTAACTGTCAAGCAAACTACAATTTAATAACGTTTTCATAGTTGTTAGACAGCTGTTCTTTTAAACTGTCAAGTCTTCTCTCTCTTCTATTGGCCAATGTCTGAAAATCCTGAAGCAGAATTGGACTGGTGATCTCTCAATTGTCTGTTTGTAATGCGACCTATTGGGGCAAAGAATGGTCTGTGGGTGGATTATAGTTACGAGTGAGACTGATTACATGGCACACTTGCAATAGGTCTATCCTGCTTTGTGCGTCCAGGGCAGTGCATCTCACACACCCACTGGCGCTTCTTTCACACGAGGAGTATTGGGGAGCGTGGAAAGGGAGTGGCACGGCAGCTGAGCGTAGCAGCGGAGCGAGACAGCATCGAATACGGTAAACAAGCGGCTCCGCTCTTCAATTTCACTGGGTATAATTTTCGCATGACACAGAGCAACGCTTATTGCTAAACTGCCTTTAATTTGATAATTGTACACCTAAAACGGCCCCCTTTAAACAAGGTATTAAATGAAACGTTGTCTTCTCATGTATTTCTGTGCCGTTCCTCTTATGAATGAGATCTGATCATGTATTATTAGAACAATAGCCAAAAGCGTCTGGAAGAAGAGCATTTTTTTTCTTAAATTGTACAGTTACAGTTCTCTCTTCTGTTTCTACACTATACTATCAGCTACTCTGGTGGAATCCAGCCTAAAACCTTTTCATCTGCTGTGGATACCCGACTGACTGCGCCGAGATGGGGGTAAGAGTTATTTCTATTGTGTGTAAAAATGCGTTTATGAATGGATAGCTGTAGTCAGTGGCGGTTCTAGACCATTTCAACTGGGGGGGCCAAGCTGGGGCCAGTTACATTAGACGTTATTGTTGTCATATCGTTTTCTTCATTCATTAGCAGGCAAAAGACCATGTTCATAATCATCATCGGTGCCACGGTCTAATTACGGATGTAAAAAAAGAACGATAGCAAAAATTAGTTATGGAAAAATTCTTTCATACTCCACATTTAGGGGGTCCAAAATTGTTGTCACAGGGGCACCCCCCCCCCCCCCCCCATAACCGCTAGTGGCTGTAGTAGCACATGAGACATGTGTAACTCACCTCAAAGGGTTCAAATGTGGAAGAAATATCATATTGGAATGACATTAACCACTATTGTATTTCGATGGCTTGTGAAACTATTGCAAATTGGTGTGACTTTACTTGCGTGACAGTTAAACGCATGAAGGGTAGCTATTTCTATGTTGATTAAATGCAATTGGACGAATTACAGTCCAATACATTTCATCGCTGTCTATTCTTCTGTTAAATCACATTTTCCATGTCTGTGTTAAATAGAAACATTACTGACATTGTTCTAATCTGCTATCTGCACCGTTTTCCGAATTGCGCTCGAACGGACCGAATTGCGCACTTCCACTCCTCTCCTCTCCAGCCGCCAGCGGGTGCGTCATAATTGAGTTACGGGGAGAGGAGAATCTGGTCCCAAATTTTGATTATGAACTGGGGGGTTCGAGCCCTGAATGCTGATTGGCTGACAGCCGTGGTATTCCACGGGTATGACAAAACATGTATTTTTACAACTCTAATTATGTTGGTAACCAGTTTATAATAGCTACGCGGAGTGCCTGGACACAGCCCTTAGCAGTGGTATATTGGCCTTATTGCTTAATTATATCCCTAAACATATGTAGGCTACCGAGGGATGAACTCTGTTGGGCGATTAAGGAACGTGTCGCCGGTGGGGCAAAGGCGAGCAATCTGTTCCTCGTGACAAATGGAAAACAAGCTGTTCGCCAAACCTAAATCCCAAATTAGCCAGATGTTTTTTAGGCCATTCTCTACTTTTTTGTATGTATTCCATTGAATTTGAATGGCACATAGACAAATTGTCAAGAAGAATTACAATATTTAGGAAAAATGATCATATTTAGGTTAGGCTACGGAAGAAAGGCAATGGGGATGCAGGAAGGATGTCGGACAGCCTTATCCATCCTCTAAATCTGATGATCTATTAATAGGCCTAATTGCATTACATTATTAGCCTAGTTGTCATAATATTGTTTCACGTTTTGATCCCTTGCTTTTATGGCACAGTGATGGCCTCCGTGACTACCATTTGTAATTAATGAGAAGGCCACAGGGACACATTCAGAGGGTGAGGGTGGGATACTAAATGCCTGAATTGGAATATTGGAATTGTTGTCCACCACTTGTTTTATACCCATCCTACAGAGTCCTATATTAAGTCACTGAAACTGTGACAGTCGTTGGTTATGGATATACAGATAGGGAATTAGTGGAGAGGTTCGGTTGGGGTACCAATCAACGCAGACAGTTGCGCCAAAATGGATGCCCTGTTCCCCCATGTTGATATGGGTTCGGGAGGTTATCATAGCCTAATAATCAAGCATGTCAGCGACTGGTTGTAACAGAAAATCTTGCTTATTTCTATCTTCCATTTTGACTCGGTGTATTGATGACACAGACTGCCAAAACCCTATTGATTAGTCATGGCAAAAAGGACAAAATGTTCCTATTCATCGTTGTATGCAGTGTGTTCGGAAAGTGTTCAGACCCCTTGTCTTTTTCCCTATTTTGTTACATTACAGCCTTATTCTAAAATGGATTAAAAAAACACACAAAAAAGTCATCAGTCTACACACAATACCCCATAATGACTAAGCAAAAACAAATTTGTAGAAAATGTTGGAAAAGAAACTGGAAGATTACATTTACATAAATATTCAGACCCTTTACTGTACTTTGTTGAAGCACCTTTGGCTGCGATTACAGCCTCAAGTCTTCTTGGGTATGACGCTACAAGTTTGGCACACCTGTATTTTGGGAGGATCTCCCATTCTTCTCTGCAGATCCTCTCAAGCTCTGTCAGGTTGGATGGGGAGTGTCGCTGCACAGCTATTTTCAGGTCTCTCCAAAGATGTTCGATCTAGTTCAAATCCGGGCTCTGGCTGGGCTACTCAAGGACATTCAGAGACTTGTCCCGAAGCCATTCCTGCATTGTCTTGGCTGTGTGCTTAGGGTCGTTGTCCTGTTGGAAAGTGAACCTTAGCCCCAGTCTGAGGTCCTGAGCCTTCTGGAGCAGGTTTTTGTCAAGGACCTCTGTACTTTGCTCCATTCATCTTTCCCTCAATCCTGACTAGTCTCCCAGTCCCTGCCGCTGAAAAACATCCCCACAGCATGATGCTGCCACCATCTTTCTTCGCCATACCGATTGTGCCAGGTTTCCTCCAGACGTGACGCTTGGCATTCAGGCCAAAGAGTTCAATCTTGGTTTCATCAGACCAGAGAATATTATTTATCATGATCTGTGAGTCTTTAGGTGCCTTTTGGCAAACTCCAAGCATGCTGTCATGTGCCTTTTACTGAGGAGTGGCTTCCATCTGGCCACTCTACCATAAAGGCCTGATTGGTGGAGTGCTGCAGAGATGGTTGTCCTGGAAGCTTCTCCTATCTCCACAGAGGAACTTAGAGTGACCATCAGGTTCTTGGTCACCTCCCTGACTAAGGCCCTTCTCCCCTGATTGCCAGCTCTAGGAAGAGTCTTGGTGGTTCCAAGCATTTTACATATAAGAATGATGGAGGCCACTGTGTTCTTGAGGACTGACCCTCTGGTTCTTGTTCACCTCCCTGATCAAGGCCCTTTTCACCATATTGTACAGTTTGGCCGGATCTGTGCCTCGACACAATCCTATCTCGGAGCTCTGACGTGCACTGTCGACTGTGGGACCTTACATAGACAGGTGTGTGCCTTTCCCAATCATGTCCAATCAATTGAATATACCACAGGTGGTCTCCAATCAAGTTGTAGAAACATCTCAAGGATGATCAATGGAAACAGGATGCACCTGAGCTCAATTTCGATTCTCATAGCAAAGGGTCTAAATACTTATGTAAATAAGATATTTCAGTTTTATATTTGTTATAAATTTGAAAAAATCTAAAAACCTGTTTTCACTTTGTCAATTTGGGGTAATGTGTATAGATTGATGAGGAAATACTTTTATTGAATCCATTTTAGAATAAGGCTGTTGTAACGTAACAAAATGTGGGAAAAGTAAAGAGGTCTGAATACCTTCCGATTGCACTGTATCCTTCCTTAAGCCGATGATGTCATGATTCATGGTTTGTGATGAAATATGGTCCGTGCTATCCAGTACCCTTGGGACGTCCCTACCCCCCGCTGAAGTTGACATTTAAAATGGTTACGGCTAAAATTCAGGTTATGTTTATGGTTAAGTTTAGGGTTAGGGTAAGGGAAGGAACATCTCAAGGATTACGGATAGCACTGGCCAATGAAATTATTGGCATTGGCCAATACAGTTATTCCTTTAGTCGGCCCTAATTTGTGTCGACAGTTGAGCTCACGGGATGAGTAGCAGGCCTTTCATCAGCAGTAGCAGTGCGGTGTTTGCTCTATAAGTTAATTCATATGCCTTGCGACCGTGGTTTATAGGCCTAAAGGCCGAGACAATTCAACCACACCTTTGTTTTATTACAAAACCGGATATCAACCTCTGTCCGTTGAAGTCCACAAAGCATATTGCATGTAACAGAGAGTTACATGACCTACAGCATGGTCAAGCAAGTTAATGTTTCCCACATTTTCGGACCACTAAACAATTTTTGTATTTTTTATTTAACCTTTCTTTAACTATAAGAACAAATTCTTATTTACAACGGCGGCCTACTCCAGCCAAACCCGAACGACGCTGGGCCAATTGTGCGCTGCCCTATGGGAACGACTATTGATTTATGACCAAAGAGAGTTACTGCAAGTCGCAAAGAATGCAGGAGCTGCCTTCACTATTCCAGCACCATTTCAACTTGATCATTTCAACATCATCAAATCACCTCTACACAAATAAATATCTCTCTGGGAAGAAGAAGGGCAAGGGTGTATGTTTCATGATTAACTACTCATGGTATGATTGTGATAATGTACAGGAACTCAAGTCCTTTTGTTCACCGGACCTAGAATACCTCACAATCAAATGCCGAACGTATTACCTCCCAAGAGAATTCTCTTTAGTTATAGTCACAGCCATGTATATTCCCCCTCAAGCCGATACCACGCTGGCCCTCAAAGAACTTCACTGGATTTTATGCAAACTGGAAACCACATCCTGAGGCTGCATGTATTGTAGCTGGGGATTATAACAAAGCAAATTTGAGGAAACACTATCGAAGTTCTATAGTACTCGCCCTGCTAAAACACTCGATCACTGCTACTGTAACGATCGTCTGACAGAGGGGACCAAGATGCAGCGTGGTAAGTGCTCATATTAACTTTAATGACACTTTAAATAAAACAAGAAAACGAAAGCCAACAGTTCTGCCAGGTGAACACACAAGACAGAAAACAACTACCCACAAAACCCCAAAGGAAAACAGCCTGCCTAAGTATGGCTCCCAATCAGCGACAACGATGTACAGCTGTCCCTGATTGAGAGCCATGCCAGGCCAAAACAAAGAAATACAAAGCATAGAAAAAAGGACATAGAATGCCCACCCTAGTCACACCCTGGCCTAACCAAAATAGAGAATAAAACCCTCTCTATGGCCAGGGCGTGACAGCTACTCCAACTTCCAGGATGCCTACAAAGCCCTCAACTGCCCTCCCTTTGGGAAATCTGATCAAGACCCCATTTTGCTCCTCCCTTCCTATAGGCAGAAACTCAAACAGGAGTACCCGTGCTAAGGACTATTCAATGCTTGTCTGACTAATCGGAATCCACACTTCAAGATTGTTTTGATTACGCGGACTGGGATATGTTCTGGGCAGCCTCCGAGAATAACAAACTCAGTCACCGTATCAGTGTATTTGTCTATCAGGAAATGTATATGGGTTGTTGTACCCACTGTGACTATTAAAACCGACCCTAACCATTGGGCGGCGCACAATCGGCCCAGCGTCGTCCGGTTTTGGCCGGGGTAGGCCGTCATTGTAAATAAGAATTTGTTCTTAACTAACTTGCCTAGTTAAATACAGGTTAAATTTAAACATTTTATAAAAATTAACCAGAAACTGTAGATAGATGGCAGAATCTGCGCCAAACTGAAAGCGTGTACCATCGCATTTAACCATGGCAAGTTGACTGGGAATATGGCCGAATACAAACAGTGTAGTTATCAAACAGGCACAACGTCAGTATAGAGACAAAGTGGAGTCACAATTCAACGGCTCAGACACAAGACGTTTGTGGCAGGGTCTACAGACAACACGGACTACAAAGGGACTATTTCTATTACAACGTATTGGATTACTGTCATTCGTATAACAGGTGAAAATACCTTTCCAAACCAAACCTTCATATCATAACCTCTAACCGCTACACACAGTCTACATCAGTGTCACCATATTAGCTTACGCCATAGCTAGTCAACATAGCTACTAGAACTAAAGCGTTTGTAAACCCACTACAATATGCAGTACAGAGTACAGTCAGCAAGCAGTTTAGCAGTGGGCCCCGGTGGCAAAAAATGTATAAAACCAAAATCTTACCTGACTTGGAAGAGTTCCAGTATTAACATAGCATCCCTCTGTTTGAGCCGGATGTTTGAGTAGGCTAAACTAGCTAGCTGCATTCACTAGCTAGGTGAAAGTGAAAGTAAAAAAATACAACAGAATATTGATAGTGCTCTCTCTCTCTTGCTTCTCCTTCACTTTTAAAGAAATACCTTTGTTCAAAACTGTTTAACTATTGTCTTTCTCTCTCTTTGAGTCAACTAGTCACCATATTTTATGCACTACAGTGCTAAATAGCTGTAGCTTATGCTTTCAGTATTAGATTAATTCTTTGATCCTTTGATTGGGTGGACAACATGTCAGTTCATGCTGCAAGAGTTCTGATAGGTTGGAGGACGTCCTCCGGAAGTCGTCAGAATTACTGTGTAAGTCTATGGAAGGAGGTAAGAACCATGAGCCTCCTAGGTTTTGTATTGAAGTCAATGTACCTAGAGGAGGGTGGAAACTAGCTGTCCTCCTGCTACACCAGTCCTGGGCAATTCCAGTACTCAGGGGCCTGATTGGTGTCACACTTTTCCCCCATCCCTAGCAAACACAGCTGATTTAAAGTAATAGCATTTTTAACTGAAGATCATGATTAGTTGATTATTGGAGTCAGGTGTGTTAGCTGGGGCTGGGGAAAAAGTGTGACACCAATCAGGCCCCCAAGGACTGGATTTGCCCAGGCCTGGGCTACACTATGGTGCTACCCTACAGAGTGCTGTTGAGGCTACTGTAGACCTTCATTTCAAAACAGTGTGTTTTAATCAATTATTTGGTGACTTGAATTTATTTAGTATAATTTTATCCAAAAAGGATCACTTTTTAAATGTTTTACTTTTTGAATTTGTATGAAAATCGGTCCTCCCCTTCCTCCTCTGAGGAGCCTCCCCTGGTATACAGTAATACCAGGTAAGAGCACCCCCAAATGTCCCTTCCCGACCCCCTTCCCTCTGGCTTTTTAAAAATGTATTTCAGAGCAAGTGGACTTAAGGGGACTATTAGCATAGTCAACCAGTGGTGGGCTAGGCGACTTCGGTGTTTAGTGGATTACATTTTGGCTCTCCTGTGGAGGACTCAGGGGTACTTCCTGGTTTGTATGTTTTACATGATGGGAGGCAGAAGGAGATGCAGTAGGAAAATGAACCACCAAAGGCTCCTGTGATGCATATCTTGTAAAGGCTCAGGCTGTGTGATTTAGCTCTGATACAATGATTTGGAGTTGTCTGATAGGACAGGTTCTGTATCTCTATCTTTTGAATCTCTAACAATATCTCTTTGAGTTTCTCCCAGTGTCTCTTTGAGTCTCTCCCAGTGTCTCTTTGAGTCTCTCCCAGTGTCTCTTTGAGTCTCTCCCAGTGTCTCTTTGAATCTCTCCCAGTGTCTCTTTGAATCTCTCCCAGTGACTCTTTGAATCTCTCCCAGTGTCTCTTTGAATCTCTCCCAGTGTCTCTTTGAATCTCTCCCAGTGTCTCTTTGAATCTCTCCCAGTGTCTCTTTGAATCTCTCCCAGTGTCTCTTTGAGTCTCTCCCAGTGTCTCTTTGAATCTCTCCCAGTGTCTCTTTGAATCTCTCCCAATGTCTCTTTGAATCTCTCCCAGTGTCTCTTTGAATCTCTCCCAATGTAATTTTGAATCTCTCCCAGTGTCTCTTTGAATCTCTCCCAGTGTCTCTTTGAATCTCTACCAATGTCTCTTTGAATCTCTCCCAATGTCTCTTTGAATCTCCCCCCAGTGTCTCTTTGAATCTCTCCCAGTGGCAATGTCTAGTCTTTGATCAAGCGATGAAGACTGTAATTCAACCATGAAATGTGATTACCTTGAAGACTGCACAAGATGGATACAACATGAATGTATCAGTGACCAAACCCAAAGTCTGCTCATAGTGTCTTTTACTGTCTTACTGTGATTAAAGTTCATACGATAAATTGCCTTTTGTGTGTTTTAGGGCTGTAAACACAGACACATACACTGAGTTTACAAAACATTAAGAACACCTTCCTAATATTTAGTTGCACTCCCTGTTGCTCAGAACAGCCTCAATTTGTCGGGCCATGGACTCTACAAGGTGTCGAGAGCATTCCAAAAGGATGCTGGCCCATGTTGACTCCAATGCTTCACACAGTTGTGTCAAATTGGCTGGATGTCCTTTGGGTAGTGGACCATTCTTGATACACATGGGAAACCATGTATTTGATACCATTCCACTTATTACGCTCCAGCTATTAACATGAGCCCGTTCGCCCCAATTAAGGTGACACACACAATCCATGTCTCAATTGTCTCAAGGCTTAAAAATCCTCCTCGCCTTCATCTACACTGATTGAAGTAGATTTAACAAGTGACATCAATATGGGATATAGCTTTCACCTAGATTCCCCTGGTCAGTCTGTCATGGAAAGAGCAGGTGTTTTTAATGTTTTGTTACTCATTGTACAGTATATAGACATACAGTGTAAGAGGCATATAAACACACACAGGCACATATAAGGCACATAGTATAACACATTTAGTATCATGGACCATTTCTCCTCTAAGGACGTTTTTAGGACTTTCTGTGGTCTCTCTGACCATCACGGCACCTGGGGCCACAGGGCCACCGTCATGCGCTTTTCATAGAAATGACCATGTGAGGTCCCTCTCACTGTGGCACTGTACTCTCACAAGGCCTGTATTGTCCATGAGGGAGACATTTAAAGAGAGTGTGGGAGAGAGAGAGATGAAAGGAGAGACAGAAAGAGTGAAAGAGAGGTTGGGTGTGGAGGGAGTAATTGAGAGAGGGAATGGTAGAGGAAGGAACCATGTTTTGGAGCCTTTGCATTATGTAGGCAATCACTGACATACCACTGACTGTAAAATAGGGACCTTGTAGGAGTCTTAAAGGTAAGCAGCAGGAGGCAGGCGGGTAGAGGTGGTTCGATTTATTTACAAAATGTAGCTAATATTCCAAAGCGACGTTTATCACTGTACATATTTACAAAGTTCAGACTTCAACCTTCAATATTTAAAATAAAAAGCCTTCAATCAGGTAAAAAAACTGCCTATACCATAAAAGACAGGTGGGGTATACCTGACTCGAATGCAGCCTTCCTGTTGCGATACCAAAACCGATCTGACAAGAAAATCCCCAAATGGGCATTTACTGTAAATACTGTACACTTTGTTGGGAAACATTAAATTGGGGAAATAAAACAGTCTCAAATGGTGGGAATTTGGAGAGCTCACTACCTGTAGGAGACACCTAGTAAAGTAAAGTAGCCTAGTTTTAATCCACAACCAATAGCTCTTGATTAGAAAAACCTTCAATTCTGGACCATGTTATACATTCCCTGTCTGTTATCATTTTCATCATTTTCATGTGGCATATACAAAGCTAGAGTGGCAAATATTTAGGGAGCTTTGCCCAACCATATAATTATGGCAGCCTTGCACTTAATTCTCTGTTTGCTTGTTTGATTGTGGCCTTCACTCAAGTAGCTAACAGTGATATTATCTTAGTGCATGAACTCTAGTTGTGGCTTAGCTTGTGGTGCAGGTAGGATACCAGCTGGCACCAGAAAGCCCATGTCACTGCAAAAAACTCAAAGTTACTAGGGCAGCATTGACACGTTCAAAGCCTAAAATAGTGGATTTAGGATTAGCTGACCCACACTGTGTATTAACCCAACCTTTTTCTATGTAAAATATGGACTGGTCAAGGATCTGTTTTCTCTCTGTGTTTGTCTTTCAGTATGGACGTTCAGACAGCTACCGTGTGGCCACCACGACAGAGAAGGAAGAGAAGGAGTCCCCCAAGAAGGCGGACTCCAAGGCGGACAAGAAGACCAAGGACATGGATGAACTGAAGAAGGAAGTTCCCTTGGTATGTAGTGCATAATTCCTACTTCCTGTTTCCTGTCCATGCACCGTGCCCTAGAGCAGTGTGTCCTGGGATGTTGCTAACTGGTCCCTCAGATGGTTAGCTGAGACCAATTTAGTCCAATCTAAAGTGCTAGTTTTAATCTAAGGAGGAAGGACCATAACTTGCCAGACCCTGGTATAATAAAAGGTTGAGAAACACTATTCTAAAGAGCACCCACTGGGCGGTGGGTAGCCTAGTGGTTAGAGTGTTGGGCCAGTAACCGAAAGAATCCCCGAGCTGCCATGGTAAAAAAAATCTGTAATTCTGCCCCTCAACAAGGAAGTTAACCCACTGTTCCTAGGCCGTCATTGTAAATAAGAATTTGTTCTTAACTGACTTGCCTAGTTAAATAAAACACTTTTTTATGAATAGTAGTTTGTGGTTAGAGGCAATGCCAATGAAAACTAATCCTGTTTGAAAAGGATTTAATCTGTTATGAGGTATAACGTGTACGCTGAAAGTCAGGAAGCAAGTACAGGGAGTGCAAATGTAATAATAAATCGAACATAGCACAAAACAAGAAACACAAAATGCGTACAGACATGAAACAGAAACCGAGTCAATAACGCCTGAGGAAAGAACCAAGTAGAGTGACAGATATAGGGGAGATAATCAAGGAGGTGATGGAGTCCAGGTGAGTGTCATGAGGCGCAGGTACGCGTAACGATGGTAGCAGGTGTGCGTAATGAGACAACTGGCGACGTTGAGCGCCGGAGAGGGGGAGCAGGAGTAAACGTGACAGTACCCCCTTCCCCTCCCTGATGCGCGGCTCTAGCCGCCGGATGACGCCGACCAGAGGGACGGTCCCGAGGACCAAGAGCAGGACAGCCGCTTCTACTGAGGCATGGGAAGCCTGCCGAACCAACCAAGGCTTGAGAACCTGTCGAGCCAGCTGAGGCATGGAAGCCTAACGATCCAGCTGAGGCATCGCCGGTTGCTTCAGCAGCGGCACTTGGACCCGAAGTCACCAGTAAAAACAAAAATCCCTGTTGCTTCCCCTTAGTGAAGCGTTATTCTATAAGGTATACGCTGGGAGTTGGGAAGCAAGTACAGGGAGTGTAAATTTAATAATAAATCAAACATAGTACAAAACAAGAAACAGAAAAAGTGTACAGACATGAAATAGAAACAGAGTCAATAACACCTGAGGAAAGAACCATGGGGAGTGACAGATATAGGGAAGGGAATCAGGAAGGTGATGGAGTCCAGGTGAGTGTCATGAGGTGAAGTTGCGCGTAACGATGGTGGCAGGTGTGCGTAATGATGAGACAACTGGCGACATTGAGCGCCGGAGAGGGGGAGCGGGAGTAAACGTGACATGAGGCATATGGTCAAACCATGAGAATATGAATTTCCTTCTGACAAACAGCCGTAAAATGTCCCCAAGCGCTATTCACAATATATTTCCAAATATTTCGTTAAAACTAGAGATTTATTCAATGTTTTTAACTTTTTTCTTTTAGACGGAACACAAGATGTCCATTGAGGAGGTATGCCAGAAGTACGCTACTGATATAGTCCAGGTAAATTCATCACCTCAAGAGTTTTCTCAAAACCTGTGTTGGGGCTTTTAAAATGAAATATATTGTAACCATAATGGTAATATCAGTTATCACACAAAATATCTAGCTAGCCAACAACCACATCACAAATGATGCCCAAGGTTGTACCCTTTTAACAGCAATCCCTCTCCTTCCTCTCTCCCTATCCCCCCTTTCTCGCCCCCTCCTCAGGGTCTGACCAACGCTAAGGCCGCTGAGTACCTGGCTCGAGACGGCCCCAATGCCCTCACACCTCCCCCCACCACCCCCGAGTGGGTCAAGTTCTGTCGTCAGCTGTTCGGTGGCTTCTCCATCCTGCTGTGGACTGGCGCCATCCTCTGTTTCTTGGCCTACGCCATCCAAGCCGCCACCGAGGATGAGCCCGCCGGAGACAATGTGAGTGACAGACACACACAAAATGGCCACCATCATCACTTGGCAGGGGATAAAGGGATGCAAGGGTATACATGGCCTTTTTGGTTCAGCTTAATGTAGTGTTTCCAAAATGTAGCATTAAGATTCAACTTGTGGAGTTGTGGCTGATTCCTACATGGCACGAAATGATTTGGCAAACTCAATTAAGTGTCTAGTGGTCTACTGTCGATATGAGTCAATGTCCCATGTGTTTCTTAGATCCAGCTATATGCCTCAATCAACCCCAAATGAATGGGAAACATAGGCACTGTCCAAAATGATAAATGGTTAAACAATATTTCTGTCTCTCTCTCCTTGCTCTCTCTCTCCAGTTGTACCTGGGTAATACTAAATGAGGCATTTGAATTTCAATGAATTTCATTGAATGTATCAATGATTTATTTCCTATCCTATATATTTCCATTAATTCAAAGTCAAATTCAAATAATTCTGCATCCCGTGAACTATTTCAATTCAAATTCAAGAACTGAATTGGAATTCATCAGCCATTCTCAATTCAATTCTGAATTGACCTCAACCCTGCATGGCATGTGATATTTTAGATCCAGCTATATGCTTCAACCAACCCTAAATGAATTAAAAAGCTAGGCACCATAATAACACAATCAAACAATGAAGTTAGATTCTTTCCACAGCAAAAAACAGTGAAGGTTCCTACAATGTTAAGTAATGTTCCAATTGAGTTCCAATTTGGTTTTCAGATAACATAGCATGACAACACCTCATGAATGCTGGTAAAATATTATTTGATAAACATTAGTAGAAGGACATAATGGTTGTAAGAACGTTTGTTAAAATGTTCCAATACTGTTTGTTTTTTACATTGTTTGCTGGGTTCTCTCTCTCCAGTTGTACCTGGGTATCGTTCTCTCCGCTGTGGTCATCATCACCGGCTGTTTCTCCTACTTCCAGGAGGCCAAGAGCTCCAAAATCATGGAGTCCTTCAAGAACATGGTGCCCCAGGTAAGCAAACCTCTTCTTCAGTGCATGGCTTGGACTGAAATAGAATACAGTACTCATTTTGGATGCTGGTACTATTTACATTTAGGTGCAGGAACTCCACAATACTTTGAGTTAATATTCTATAAGAGGAACAGGAGCTCAAGCAGTAGAACATTTGAGGTGCCAGTACTCAGGTGCCGGTACTCAGCAAGTCCGGCCTCTCCCGTCTCCTCATTGGTCTTTAGGAGCATATACCCACGTGGGTGATTTGAAATATAAACTGACGTCCACGCTCCAGTCGGTTGTAGTAATGCACCGTAAAGTTGGTTGCCAACCTCCATATAAAGTCCAAAGAAGTAAACAAGAAGCCTGAGGAAGGAGGAGAGATGACAAAACGGTAAACCAAATTCCTTTCTCATCTGTGGATTAATTGTCGGAGTAGAGGACCTTGTGCATTTCAGGTAAAATAACAACCCAATATTTATACCCCAGGACAAATTAGCTAGCAACAGCAAGCTAGCTTGCTAAATTGCTGTAAATGTTTAACACTTTTCGACCTGTCCTCTAATTAATATAATTGGTTCAGAGTTTGTTTTGATATTTCAACCTGCGTGTCCTGATCGTGTCTGGTGTGGGGGTATAAAATCAACCAGCGTGTCCTGATCGTGTCTGGTGTGGGGGGACAAAATCAACCTGCGTGTCCTGATCGTGTCTGGTGTGGGGGTACAAAATCAACCTGCGTGTCCTGATCGTGTCTGGTGTGGGGGGACAAAATCAACCTGCGTGTCCTGATCGTGTCTGGTGTGGGGGGACAAAATCAACCTGCGTGTCCTGATCGTGTCTGGTGTGGGGGTACTAAATCAACCTGCGTGTCCTGATCGTGTCTGGTGTGGGGGTACTAAATCAACCTGCGTGTCCTGATCGTGTCTGGTGTGGGGGTATAAAATCAACCTGCGTGTCCTGATCGTGTCTGGTGTGGGGGTACAAAATCAACCTGCGTGTCCTGATCGTGTCTGGTGTGGGGGTACAAAATCAACCTGCGTGTCCTGATCGTGTCTGGTGTGGGGGTACAAAATCAACCTGCGTGTCCTGATCGTGTCTGGTGTGGGGGTACAAAATCAACCTGCGTGTCCTGATCGTGTCTGGTGTGGGGGTACTAAATCAACCTGCGTGTCCTGATCGTGTCTGGTGTGGGGGTACAAAATCAACCTGCGTGTCCTGATCGTGTCTGGTGTGGGGGTACAAAATCAACCTGCGTGTCCTGATCGTGTCTGGTGTGGGGGTACAAAATCAACCTGCGTGTCCTGATCGTGTCTGGTGTGGGGGTACAAAATCAACCTGCGTGTCCTGATCGTGTCTGGTGTGGGGGTACAAAATCAACCTGCGTGTCCTGATCGTGTCTGGTGTGGGGGTACAAAATCAACCTGCGTGTCCTGATCGTGTCTGGTGTGGGGGGACAAAATCAACCTGCGTGTCCTGATCGTGTCTGGTGTGGGGGTACTAAATCAACCTGCGTGTCCTGATCGTGTCTGGTGTGGGGGGACAAAATCAACCTGCGTGTCCTGATCGTGTCTGGTGTGGGGGTACAAAATCAACCTGCGTGTCCTGATCGTGTCTGGTGTGGGGGGACAAAATCAACCTGCGTGTCCTGATCGTGTCTGGTGTGGGGGTACTAAATCAACCTGCGTGTCCTGATCGTGTCTGGTGTGGGGGGACAAAATCAACCTGCGTGTCCTGATCGTGTCTGGTGTGGGGGGACAAAATCAACCTGCGTGTCCTGATCGTGTCTGGTGTGGGAGTACTAAATCAACCAGCGTGCGATGGCGGACACAGGTGTCCAGTTTGGTCAACACGTTAGATCTCCTTCCACCCTGTCCGCTTGTCTCCTACAATACCACCACCACGGTGATTTGCTACCCCCCCCAACCGAGTTTTCTGAACCAAAAACAAATAAAGCATTTTTTGTTTGTTTGTTTTTTGTTGGACATAAAAGATTATAAAAACACCAGCAAATCAGCACCAAGTGATTTAAATTATGGAAATCTGTTCCAAAGTATTCCTACACGTAATATAGAGATATATGTGATCATATAAACAAATGTAAGGAAGGTTTGAAATGATTATGTTTTAGTCATCTGTTTGGGCTTCTTGCGGCCTACAAATTATTTGTAATTATGTTCCATCCCCCTGACCCTCCGCTCAAGAAAAAAATCAGCCCGCGGCCCTGACCATAGGGCCCAGTGTCAATAATCCTAATTACAATCCTATTAGTCCCATCATAAGTGTTTTCCAACTCTTAATCCCAACTTGTTTCTCCTAGATGACTATGGGTGGGGTAGTTGTGGCAGGGACTCAAAATAACCTGTGACCCTAATCCAGATGTTCCCCCCCGTCTCAGAACACACGCAGCCATTGTTGTGGCCATTGTATCGGTGGTCAGTTAGTTCATACGTCTTGTCTACCCGCAGTCCGTCTATAGTCAGTGTCAGTGGTTAGTCGGCTACTTTACTCCATTATTTATCTGCCAATCTCTATGCAATTGCATAGTTATAACATAATAACCCGTCGTTACTGGTTAGTTTATGGTCAGTGATAGTGTGTAGTTTGTCTATGATCAGTCTGGGGTTGCTAGTGAGTTTTACTGTTACCCCAGTGTTACACCTGTATTTATAGCCAGCTGATGGTTGGCTTATGGCTCCTGCTTCACCATTGGGGTTCCTCTGTCCGCCAGCAAGCGCTGGTGATCCGTGAGGGTGAGAAGATGCAGATCAACGCCGAGGAGGTGGTGGCTGGAGATCTGGTGGAGGTGAAGGGTGGAGATCGGATCCCCGCTGACCTCAGGGTCGTCTCTGCTCACGGCTGCAAGGTAAACACACACACACACACACAGCATATGTTTTACTATTGTTGTGGGGACCTGAAATGTATTTCCATTTCAAATCCTAACTCCTAAACCTATCTCCTAACCCTAAACCTAACCCCTGACCCTAACTCCTAACCCTAATTGTAAACCTAACCCCTAAGCCTAAAATACCCTTTGTCCTCGTGGGACCCCCCCCCCCCCCCCCCCACACGCACACATACACACACAGCTCACATTAAAATATAGCACACACTCACACAACTACACATTTGACATACAAGCTTTTTAAAATTGTGAACAAGGTCCCTGGATTTTGTCCTTCTCCTATAGGTGGATAACTCCTCCCTGACAGGCGAATCAGAACCCCAGAGCAGGTCACCTGACTGTACCCATGACAACCCCCTGGAGACCCGCAACGTTGCCTTCTTCTCCACCAACTGTGTGGAAGGTACAATCGTGTTGGCAACTGCGTCCTCCTCATCTCCATCCTCCTCTTCCTCCTGACCCCTTTCCTTTTTCTCATTGCCATCGCCATAATCCTCATCATCGCTGTCGTCGTCATGACCAGCATTCCCTCATCACTCTGTTTTCTTTCTTTCCATCCCTCCCTTTCTCTTTATCCCCTGAACAGGGTGAAGGGGTAAATTGTGGCTGCCATAGCAACAAGGCACCCACCATTTTAACAAGCACTCTACCCAGCGCCCACACACACTCTGTCTCTCTCTCCTGCATTCTCTTTTCCTCTCGCTTCTTTGAATTCCCCGGGTGCCTTTTCCTTCCCATCTGTCTGCATCTTTTCATCGTTGAGAACACTCCATCTGGTGTAAATATTACCTTATCTCCCTACGGCTCAGTGGTCTAATGGTAGTGTCAATACAGGACGGCATACATAAACGGCTAAGGTCTAGATTCAATCAGATCCACGTTAACCCGCGGTAGCCGACAACGGCATAGCCTATCTTTTGGTTTTTGTTTAGGCGGCGTCGGAGTTGTAACTGTGTTGGAGCTGTCGAACTGTGTTGGAGCGGCCCCATCGTTATACCTGCTGCGGACATTGCCATTGGACGCTCCGAGGGTCATTAGTAGAAATCCCATGCAGCCATCTTACATTGTGATCTACACTTGGATTAGGCTGATAGAAATCCTTATTTTGTTTCATGATTTTTCAGTGTGAGTGTCGTTATTTCTATATAGCCTACACTTTCTCTTTGTAAACTTCTGATACGGGTGGGAAGGGTGTGGCTTCGTGACAATGACCACCAGAGCAGCTGCTCACCGATTTGACAGCTCTAATGCAGTTACACCTCCGACATCATCGCCGAAACAATAAACAATAATATGCTGTGCAATGTTTGGTTCCGGCAGGTTAATGCTAATCTGATTGAATCTAGGCCGTCATTGTCTGATGAAGCTAAAGGCCTCTGGTTACCTGTAGGCCCCAAATATATTTTTTCTCATAGAATGGTAGATGCTTCCCCCATGTGGTCTGGATGGTGTATTGCACCTGAATTGGTGGCAACAAGAAAAACGTCAGTGGTATTTGAGTGAAGAACACTTCAGGAATTCCCTACTAGAATATTTTTTTAATGATTACTTTAGGACTATTCATTATAAGGGAGTGACAAGTTATTATTAAAAAATTTATGATTTAATGGAGTCCCATAGGGTGGCGCGCAATTGGGCCAGTGTCGTCCCGGTTAGGGAAGGGTTTGGCCGGGGGGGGGGCTTTACTTGACTCATTGCACTCTAGCGACTCCTTGTGGCGGGTTGGGCGCCTGCAGGCTGACTTCGGCAGTCAGTTGAACAGTGTTTCCTCTGACACATTGGTGGGGCTGGCTTTCGGGTTAAGCGGGCGGGTGTTAAGTGTGGCTTGGCGGGTCATGTTTCGGAGGACGCATGACTCGACCTTCGCCTCTCCCGAGCCCGTTGGGGAGTTGCAGCAATGAGACAAGAACGTAATCACGAAATTGGGGAGAAAAAAGGGGAGGAAATGACAGCATCAAAAAAATATTACAAAAAAACGTATGACTTGCACTCAAACTCAGTTCTTTACACTGAATGGGGGTAACGCACCATAATTTTACGCAACATACCACAAATGGTATTACAAATATAATATACTGTAACATGTAAGTCAAGTCATCTAACTTCCTTCTCTTGTCCTCAACGTCACCAGGCACGGCTCGTGGCATCGTGGTCTGCACCGGTGACCGTACCGTCATGGGCCGTATCGCCACCCTCACCTCCGGCCTGGAGTCGGGCAAGACCCCCATCGCCAAGGAGATCGAGCACTTCATCCACCTGATCACAGGCGTGGCCGTGTTCCTGGGCATCACCTTCTTCATCCTGGCCGTCTGCCTGGGCTACACCTGGCTAGAGGCCGTCATCTTCCTCATCGGCATCATCGTGGCCAACGTGCCCGAGGGCCTGCTGGCTACTGTCACTGTGAGGGGATATTTTGGTGGATTCTTATGTTATG
>NC_042992.1:35396512-35414012 GCF_901001165.1 Salmo trutta
GAACTGCGAGAGCACCAAGCAAGACACTTAAAAAAAAGACATTTTAACATTGTCCTTTGGAGCTCAGTGGGTAGAGCAAGGCGCTTGCAAAGCCAGGGCAGTGGGTTAGATATCCAGGACCACATGTCCGTAAAATGTACGCACGCACGCATGACTAAGTCGCTTTGGATAAAATGGCATACACAATTATATTTTAACAATTCACTTTTCCTCCCTTTGTTGATTCCGAGTGGGGTCTATACATGTCATAAGATCACTCAGAGAGCGATGGGCCAACTGCACTGTTGGTTAAGGTCTTTAAGTAAGAATTTCACTGTAAGTTCTACACCTGTTGTATTCGGCACACGTACTACTCTGGCTGACCCTGTTAAACAACATTTCACTGCACCCTATCTGGTGTATGTGACAATAAAACATCCACTGTACCAGTCAAAAGTTTGGACACGCCTACTCATTCCAGAGTTTTCTTAATTTTTTACTATTTTCTACAATGTAGAATGTACAATGTCTACAATGCCTTGTTAAAAGTTCATTTGTAGAATCTCTTTCCTTCTTAATGCGTTTGAGCCAATCAGTTGTGTTGTGACAAGGTAGGGGTGGTATACAGAAGATAGCCCTATTTGGTGAAAGACCAAGTCCATATTATGGCAAGAACAGCTCAAATAAGCTTAGAGAAACGACAGTCCATCATTACTTTAAGACGTGATGCTCAGTCACTCAAGACCTTTAAACGTTTCTTCAAGTGCAGTCGCAAAAACCATCAAGCGCTATGATGAAACTGGCTCTCATGAGGACCGTCACAGGAAAGGAAGACCCAGAGTTACCTCTGCTGCAGAGGATAAGTTCATTAGAGTTACCAGCCTCAGATTGCAGCCCAAATAAATGCTTCACAGTGTTCAAGTAACAGACACATCTCAACAACTGTTCAGAGGACATTGTGTGAATCAGGCCTTCATGGTCCAACTGCTGCAAAGAAACCACTACTAAAGGACACCAATAATAATAATAATAAGAGACTTGCTTGGGCCAAGAAACACGAGCAATGGACATTAGACCGGTGGAAATCTGTCCTTTGGTCTGATGAGTCCAAATTTGATATTTTTGGTTCCAACAACCGTGTCTTTGTGGACTGGACTCAGAGTAGGTGAACGGATGATCTCTGCATGTGTGGTTCCCACCATGAAACATGGAGGAGGAGGTGCGATGGTGCTTTGCTGGTGACAATGTCAGTGATTTATGTGGAATTCAAGGCATACTTAACCAGCATGGCTACCACAGCATTCTGCAGTGATACGCCATCCCATATGGTTTGCGCTTAGTGGGACTATCATGTTTTTCAACAGGACAATGACCCAACACACCTCCAGGCTGTGTAAGGGCTATTTGACCAAAAAGGAAAGTGATGGAATGTTGCATCAGATGACCTGGCCTCCACAATCACCCGACCTCAACCCAATTGAGATGGTTTGGGATGAGTTGGACCGCAGAGTGAAGGAAAAGCAGCCAACAAGTGCTCAGCATATGTGGGAACTCCTTCAAGACTGTTGGAAAAGCATTCCAGGTGAAGTTGGCTGAGAGAATGTCAAGAGTGTGCAAAGCTGTCATCAAGGATATTTGAATAATCTCAAATATATTTAGATTTTTTAAAAACTTTTTTGGTTACTACATGGTTCATATGTGTTTTGATGTCTTCATTATTATTCTTCAATATAGAAAATAGTAAAATAAAGAAAAACCCTTGAATGAGTAGGTGTCCAAACCTTTGACTGGTACTGTGTGTGTGTGTGTGTGTGTATAATTTATTTTTTACATTTATATTTTTTATTATTATTATTTGTTTTACATAGGCTCTACTTTAAAGCAGACTTGTGTGATTTAAAATGGCTTTGATTCGAAAGGTTAACGCGTGGCAGTGAAATGACGCGCCTAAACCGTCAGCGTCAAAGCAACATAGTGTATGGAGAGAACTCACCCTCATGAAGCTTTAAGGTAGCCAAAGCCCTATGATTTGCATGCATGTCTTTGAACGCGTGCGAGTGTGTGCGTGCGAGTGTGTGCGTGCACCCCCGTTCGCTTGCCACCGTGTGGTAATGAGGATTTGGAGGTGCGTGCTCTTTAACGCCGTCGTACCTGTGGAGAGGAGAGTGAAAAGTGCACACACAGATAGACTGACAGGCGCAATGAGAGTCCCTGTGGAGAGACCATTAATAGCAGACATGGTGGAATTGAGAGATGGACGGCGCTCCCAAGAGTGGGATGTGTGCGAGGGAGATAATGAGGCGGCAAAACAATGTAACAGAAAGAGAGACGACTTAAAAGAAGTAGTGGGTCAAGAGATGAGTTGAGAGTGTGACCGAGTTTAGTTGAGAGGGAGAGCGACGGAGTAGAGTCGGTGAATGCGCGAAAGAGCCGTTGCGCGAAAGAGCGGACTTGAGATTAAACGTAACGCGATGGAGTTTTTCCAAGTGTCGTTTGTGACGGAGTTCACCAAATATGACGGCGTTACCTTTTCGTAGTACTTGATCTCGTACTCAGTGCGGCTGCTGTTGGGGTAGCTAGGTTCCCTCCACACCAGGGTGAGGCTGCGCTGCTCAATCTTCTCCGCACGAAACTCACTCACCAGCGAGGGCGCTAGTGAGAAAAAGAGAGAAGGGGGAAGGACAGAGGGGGGGGAAGAGGGTGAAAGGGAGAGAAGAAAATAAATAATGAAATGCATTTGTCAAAGTTCTGTCTTGGACGACTTCATTGAAGTCATAAAAGTGTTATGATGTTAGCAGTGAGTGGAGTGGGTCTCCGTACAGATCTGGGTGAAGATACATCTTTGTATTTATTGATGGCTGGAGGGTGGGTGGAGATGTTCTCTCCCTCTGAGACTCTGCCCTCCTCAGAACCTTTGCTTCTGACTCAATAATATCCAGTGCATGGTCTGTTGGAACACTGAACATGAAGACTGCAAAAGTATATTTCCCACATTCTATGAGACATTCTAGGAGAAATACTTTACCACATGACCTGAAGTGACCAGGAAAACGTCCCTTGTTACCACTGATGCTCTGAAAGCTCCGTCCACTCGGCAAGCTATAATTAAGGAGTCATTAACGAGGTAAGGCAAAATGAGTTGCCACTCAAGCCTCTACAGGAACACTTAGGGCTCCTGAGTGGCGCAGCGGTCTGAGGCACTGCATCTCAGTGCAAGAGGCGTCACTACAGTCCCTGGTTCGAATCCAGGCTGTATCACACCCGGCCGTGATTGGGAGTCCCATAGGGCAGCGCACAATTGGCCTAGCGTCGTCTGGGTTTGGCCGGGGTAGGCCGTCATTGTAAATAAGAATTTGTTCTTAACTGACTTGCCTAGTTAGATAAAGGTACAATTAAAACGTGCAGCTCACTGTCAGTCAAAGACCATTATGGTTGAAGCCTTATTTCATTACCACAATCAATATTTTGCTAATGAGCAGCGAATAGTCAGTAGACATTCCTTCTCTTTCCATTGCCATGTATTTTCAGTCCATCAGTTGATCCATGTTTCAAGACGTGCAATTCTCTTTCTTTCTAAACCTCTCTTCCGCTCTCTCCCATGTAGATCCATGTCAATTCTGACAAGTCTGAACTTCTGTCCTCGTTCCTTATTATTACACTTCCATTATCTTCCCGTGATCTCGTCACCTTTCCCCCTCACAAACACAATTCCTTTCTATCAAACCAATACACTTCATGACCAAAAGTATTTGGACACCTGTTTGTCGCACATCTCGTTCCAAAATCACGTGACCATAGCCCCTTAGTCTCCCCTTTCAGTAGGACCGGTATCGATGTCGTTCGGATCACAGCCAGGGCCGACCGAGTCTTTCTGAGTATCCCTCCCTTCTTTAAGTTGATCTCTCCTCTTTAGAAACAAAAGAAGAATACATTATTGATATTGGTCTGGGTCTTACTGGCAGCTAATGAGGGCTGCACACAGCCTGTTCAATTACAAGCTGCAACTCAATCATGAGACAATAGAGTGAAATGGACTGGTAAAAGACAGAAAGCCATCGGATAGAAATCATCGGAGTGTGTGTGTGTGTGTATTTGTAATGTATGTGCATTCACAAGTGCATTGCCATGTGTTTGTGTATTTGTACAGTGTGTGCAAGCATACATTGTCGTGTTTGCGCGCGTGTGTGTGTGTATCCATCTCCGCCTACTCTCATCTCAGTACTCAGTAAAAGGCAGCCGTCTATACCCAGAAGTGTCTCAACAGATTACAGTACAATCATTTAACAGAGTACCTTAACGTAAAGAACTTTAGACAGAGGAACATATACACTGAGTGTACAAAACATTCCTAATATTGTGTTGTATCCCGTTTAGCCTTCAGAACAGCCTCAATTCATCGGGGGCATGGACTCTACAAGGTGTTGAAAGCCTTCCACAGGGATGCTGGCCCATGTTGACTCCAACGCTTCGCACAGTTGTGTCAAGTTGGCTGGATGACCTTTGGGTGGTGGACTATTCTTGATAGACATGGGAAACTGTTGAGGTGAAAAACCCAGCAGCGTTGCAGTTCTTGACAAACCGGTGCACCTGACACCTACTACCATACCCTGTTCAAAGGCACTTAAATCTTTTGTCTTGCCCATTCACCCTCTGAATGGCACACATACACAATCCATGTCTCAATCGTCTCAAGGCTTCAAAATCATTTTCAACACGTCTCCTCCTCTTCATCCACACCGATTGAAGTGGCTTTAACAAGTGACACCAATACGGGATCATAGCTTTCACCTGGATTCACCTGGTCGGTCTGTCATGGCAAGAGCAGGTGTTTCTAATGTTTTGTACACTCAGTGTATACTGTATTGCAAACAAACATACACACACCGGCATACATGATATGGTGAGACACACACACAGATAAGCATAGGCAGGCACACAGACAGAGACGGGCACAAACAGACAAATGGACAAACAGACCAATAGCACCAGGGAAGAGAGAGAGAGGGAGAAGCACTACTTTAAGCAGTAAGTGCTGTATTAGATACACCAAGAACACACTGTCAACTTGCTCTGCCTTCTAAAACGCTCGGCTATTGTTTGCTGTTCTTTTGTGATGAATTATGCATGGAGACTGACTGCTTAAAATCTCTGGCTCACAGCGTAGCTCCGTCTGACAGAATCCTAGCTGCGGACACATACCCAGACGCGGCCGTAGTACCGCTTGGTCTTGAGTCTCAAAAACACTAACACACTCCAAGGGAGAACATTAAAACACTAACCCACTCCAAGGGAGAACATTAAAACACTAACCCACTCCAAGGGAGAACATTAAAACACTAACACACTCCAAGGGAGAACATTAAAACACTAACCCACTCCAAGGGAGAACATTAAAACACTAACCCACTCCAAGGGAGAACATTAAAACACTAACCCACTCCAAGGGAGAACATTAAAACACTAACACACTCCAAGGGAGAACATTAAAACACTAACACACTCCAAGGGAGAACATTAAAACACTAACACACTCCAAGGGAGAACATTAAAACACTAACACACTCCAAGGGAGAACATTAAAACACTAACATACTCCAAGGGAGAACATTAAAACACTAACACACTCCAAGGGAGAACATTAAAACACTAACATACTCCAAGGGAGAACATTAAAACACTAACATACTCCAAGGGAGAACATTAAAACACTAACACTCTCCAAGGGAGAACATTAAAACACTAACATACTCCAAGGGAGAACATTAAAACACTAACACTCTCCAAGGGAGAACATTAAAACACTAACATACTCCAAGGGAGAACATTAAAACACTAACACTCTCCAAGGGAGAACATTAAAACACTAACATACTCCAAGGGAGAACATTAAAACACTACACACCCTGGTAGTGTATTTGCAAAAACAGAAATATAGAGTGTGAAGAAAACACACACTTGGAAAGGACAGGGGTTTAGTTACATAGACCAATGTAGTAATGCACATACCAAACACACAAAATGACGCGCACATTCCATCTTGCACCGGCACACACACACTGACCCCCCACACACACACCTAAACACAAACGCACTCTAATATCTAGTTTCCTGTCCAGTCTGAAAGCAGCTGGTGTGTGTCCATGGGGTTGACCTTGTTTGAATGAAAGGAAATTGATGCTGAGAGGAGACTGTGTGTGTGTGTTTGTGTGTGTGTGTGTGTGTGTGTCTGAATGGGAGATGGATGCTGACAGGAGACCGAATTGGCTGCGGCAGACCAAGCCTCATTTCCACAGGCAATAGACTAAGGTTACGGCCTTCAGGGCTCCACTGTAATCAAGGCCCGGACCCCATGGCTAGCCAGACAGATGAGCAACACCACAGCCTTAAGAGCCTCATCATAGATAGCATCCACAAAATGACATGGAGGGAAAGACAGACAAACAGATCCAATCCCTTTCATTTTAACAAAGATTTTTTCAAGGTGTGGAAGATAATGAAGCTACGTGGTGTGGTGGCTCAGTTCTGGCAGGTGTCTACGCAGGTGGTGTACACAAAGGTGCAGTATAAATTTGACCCCAAAAAAAGACAGCTATGCGACAGGTAGGTATCGGCACAAAATGGCCCCCGCCTCCACAGTTGCACGTGGATTCTATACCAAGGTGCAGTATAAAAATGTTACATTGTGAAAACAAAGAAGACGATGTGGTGGCGGCGGCTCTATTGCAGGTAATTAATACAATTTGGCACAAAATGGCCTCCGTGTTCCACAGTTGCACGTGCCTTCCATCTTGGCACAGCAAACAAACATGAATAAGATGGCGCCGATAGAGATGGCAGCTTCGCTTCAAGTCCTTAGGAAACTGTGCAGTATTCCGTTTTTTTATCTATTATTTCTTACATTGTTAGCCCAGAAAACCTTAAGTGTTATTACATAGAATAACTATTGGATATTATAGAGACGTCAACTTACCAGCACAACCAGCACTACGACCAGGAATACAACTTTGTCTGCACCTCCCGGGACATTTGAACTGATTCCAGAGGCCGACCCAAAACAACGGCGTCATAGCAGAGGGTGCCGGTGTGGTCTTCTAGTGAGGCTTCGGATCCGCGCACACCACCCAACGCTTCCAAGTGTATTACTCGCTAATGTCTAGTCCCTGGTTAACAAAGTCGACGAAATTAGGGAAAAAGTTGCTTTCCAAAAAGATATCCGGGATTGTAACATACTCTGTTTCACGGAGACATGGCTAGCTGGGGACATGTTGTCGGAGTCCGTACAGCCAACAGATCTTCAGTGCATCGTGCCGACAGGAACAAACATCTCTCTGGTAAGAAGAAGGGCGGGGGTTATGTTTCATGATTAATGACTCATGGTGTAATTGTAACAACATACAAGAACTCAAATCCTTTTGTTCACCTGACCTAGAATTCCTCACAATTAAATGCCGACCTTATTATCTCGCAAGAGATCTCTCCTCGGTTATCGTCCCTGCCGTGTATATCCCCCCGCAAGCGGATACCAAGATGGCCATTAAGGAACTTCACTGGAGTTAATGCAAACTGGAAACCATATATCCCGAGGCTGCATTTATTGTAGCTGGGGGTTTCAACAAAGCTAATCTGAGAACAAAGCTACCTAAATTATATCAGCATATCGATTGCGGTACACGAGCGAATAACACACTCGACCACTGCTACTCTAAATTCCGCGATGCATACAAGGCCCTCCCCCGCCCTCCTTTTGGCAAATTTGACCATGACTCCATCTTGTTGCTCCCCTCCTATAGGCAGAAACTTAAACAGGAAGAGCCCGTGCTTAGGTCTATCCAACGCTGGTCTGACCAAACAGATTCCAGATTCCAAAACTGAAAGCACGTACCACCGCATTTAATCATGGCAAGGTGACTGGAAACATGACCGAATACAAACAGTGTAGTTATTCCCTCCATAATACAATCAAACAAGCAAAGTGTCATTATAGAGACAAAGTGGAGTCGCAATTCAACGGCTCAAACACAAGACGTATGTGGCAGGGTCTACAGACAGTCACGGAAAACAAAAAGAAAACCAGCCCGTTGCGGACATCGACGTCTTGCTCCCAGACAAATTAAACAACTTCTTTGCGTGTTTTGAGGACAATACAGTGCCACCGACACGGCCCGCTACCAAAGACAGTGGGCTCTCCTTCTCCGTGGCCAATGTGAGTGAAACATTTAAACGTGTTAACCCACGCAGACGGCATCTCTAGCCACGTCCTCAGAGCATGCGCATACCAGCTGGCTGGTGTCTTTACGGACATATTCAATCTCTCCCTATCCCATCTGGACAAGAGGAATACCTATGTAAGGATGCTGTTCATTGACTACAGCTCAGCATTCAACACCATAGTACCCTCCAAACTCATCATTAAGCTTGAGGCCCTGGGTCTGAATCCTTGCCCTGTGCAACTGGGTCCTGGACCCAGTGGGTCCCATGGTGGTGAAGGTAGGAAACAACATCTCCACTCCGCTGATCCTCAACACTGGGGCCCCACAAGGGTGCGTTCTCTGCCCCCTCCTGTATTCCACCTGTTCACCCATGACTGCATGGCCATGCACGCCTCCAACTCAAACATCAAGTTTGCAGACGACACTACAGCGGTAGGCTTGATTACCAACAACAACGAGACGGCCTACAGGGAGGAGGTGAGGGCCCTTGGACTGTAGTGTCAGGAAAATAACTTCTCACTCAATGTCAGCAAAACAAAATAGATGATCGTGAACTTTAGGAAACAGCAAAGGGAGCACCCCCCTATCCACGTCGACGGGACAGCAGTGGAGAAGGTGGAAAGTTAAGTTCCTCAGTGTACATACCACCGACAAACTGAAATGGTCCATGCACACAGACAGTCTGGTGAAGAAGGCGCAACAGCGTCTCTTCAACCTCAGGAGGCTGAGAAAATGTGGCTCGTCACCGAAAACCCTCACTAACTTTTACAGGTGCACAATCTGCCTGGTACGGCAACTGCACTGCCTACAACCGCAGGGCTCTCCAGAGGGTAGTGAGGTCTGCACAACGCATCACCGGGGGCACACTACCTGCCCTCCAGGACACCTACCCCACCCGATGTCACAGGAAGGCCAAAAAGATCATCAAGGTCAATAACCACCCGAGCCACAACCTGTTCACCCCGCTTCCACCCGCTTCCACCCAGAAGGCGAGGTCAGTACAGGTACATCAAAGCTGGGACCGAGAGATTGAAAAACAGCTTCTATCTCAATGCCATCAGATTGTTAAACAGCCACCACAAGAACAGAGAGGCATCTGCCTACCTACAGACTTGATATCATTGGCCACTTTAATAAATGGAACACCAGTCACTTTAATAATGCCAGTTTAAGAATGTTTACATATCTCGCATTACTCATCTCATATGTATATACTGTATAATGTATCCTTCACTATCTATTCTTTACTATCTATTGCATCTTAGCCGCTCTGTCAGTGCTCATCCATATATTTTATACTTATATATTCCCATTCCATTCCTTTACTAGATTGTGTGTATTAGGTTTTGTTGTGGAATTTGTTAGATATTACCTGTTAGAATCTGCTGCACTGTCGGATCTAGAAGCACAAGCATTTCACTACACTCGCAATAACATCTGCTAACCGTGTGTATGTGACAAATGAAATGTGATTTGATGATTTGATGTGAAAGTGCACTACGCTGCTACTCGCAATCACTGAAGACAGGCAGTGGAGCTGTAGTCCCTCAGCACCACCACAGAGAAGGAGAGTGTGTATGAATCAATCTCTCCCTCTCTCTCCCTCCCTCCCTGTCTCTTTCTCCAGGGACTGTTCTTCCCTACAGCCCTGTTTATGCCTCTGCAGTGAATACATCCACCTTACCATCTAGGGATTTCTTTGTTCTACTTGTCTCTCTCTCCCAGTCTCTCTCTCACGCGTGTGTGTGTGTGTACGTACACACAAAAAAAGACTTGAGTGATTAAGCCAACGGGTATCAACCAATCATGATAGGGAAGTTAACAGGCTGTAAGTACAGTGTACAGCATTACTCTAAACATCTACAAGCTGGGTTAAAACGGACTTGGGGAGGAAAGGAGTGAAGTGTTAAGACGCATCTCCGGCCCTGCCTGACGCATCTCCGGCCCTGCCTGACGCATCTCCGGCCCTGCCTGACGCATATCCGGCCCTGCCTGACGCATCTCCGGCCCTGCCTGACGCATCTCCGGCCCTGCCTATGTGTTTATGTATGTTTGCGTGTATGCCTCCCGGAGGCTTGGCATAGGCAAATGAGCTCAGAACAATGCCACTATAAGCACTAAGATACTGGGGGAGAGTAATACATCTTTTGGGTGAGGGTAGAATAAAAAAAAAAAAACTGAGATCTGAATGCCACTACATTGTGTGTGTGTGTGTGTCCGCGTGTGTATACCCACCCATAGAGTGTGTGTCAATTCCCCTACATCTAAAATGCCTCTCTGTGACAGTCACGACATTCACCAAATCCAATAACACAAATCATTCAACACATGAATAAGCCCCCGCCATCAAAATAACCCTCTCCCTTTGCCTTAAATCAGAATCTGTGTGAGCCACAAAGACAGACCCGCGATAATGATGTTGTGTTGTGGCCCAGCATCACCCCTCCCAAGGCTCACTATCTGGCAGTGGCCCCCATTTTTAATCTAGGTCTATCAGCCAAACCAGCGGAGGCACGCTATCTGGCAGGATGTCCCCCGCTCCCTGTGTAATCTGCCCTATCAGCATTCTGTCTGTCTGCAGGCCCCACGCCGGCCCAGATAAAAAACCTCACAATTACACCGGTACTATGGCTACCCAAAATAGGAAGGGGAAGAAAGAGAGGGAAGGGGAAGAAAGAGGGAGGAAGGAGGAGAAAGAGGGAGGAAGGGGAAGAAAGAGAGGGAGGAAGGAGGAGAAAGAGGGAGGAAGGGGAAGAAAGAGAGGGAGGAAGGAAGGGGAAGAAAGAGAGGGAGGAAGGAAGGGGAAGAAAGAGAGGGAGGAAGGGGAAGAAAGAGAGGGAGGAAGGGGAAGAAAGAGAGGGAAGGGGAAGAAAGAGGGAAGAAGGAGGAGAAAGAGGGAGGAAGGGGAAGAAAGAGAGTAAGGAAGGAGGAGAAAGAGGGAGGAATAGGGAGAAAGAGGGAGGAAGGGGGAGAAAGAGGGAGGAAGGGGGAGAAAGAGGGAGGAAGGGGAGAAAGAGAGGGAGGAAGGGGAACAAAGAGAGGGAGGAAGAAGGAGAAAGAGCAGGAGGAAGGAGGAGAAAGAGGGAGGAAGGAGGATAAAGAGAGGGAGGAAGGAGGAGAAAGAGGGAGGAAGGAGGAGAAAGAGGGAGGAAGGAGGAGAAAGAGGGAGGAAGGAGGAGAAAGAGAGGGAGGAAGGAGGACAAAGAGAGGGAGGAAGGAGGACAAAGTGGAAGGGTGAGAAAGAGAGAGGAAGGAGGAGGAAGAGGGAGGAAGGGGAAGAAAGAGGGAGGAAGGAGGACAAAGAGAGGGAGGAAGGAGGACAAAGGGAGGGAGGAAGGAGGACAAAGCGGAAGGATGAGAAAGAGAGAGGAAGGAGGAGGGGATATTGCAGAGGATTCGGGCGGCCGAATAGAGGCAGCTATTATCGTTGGCCATTTTCATTCATGTGTGTGTGTGTGTGTGTGTGTGTGAGTGACGCGTGTTCGGAGAGAAAACACACACCTGAGATAGGATTCTGCTATTTGTGAAGAGAGTGGGAGAGAGTGGAGAGAGTGGAGAGTAGACACATGCCACAGATACATTTCCATCTAAAGTGCATGATTATAGACTGTGTGGGCTCATTATGTGTGTGCTTGTATGCGTCTGTGTTTGCATAGGGAAAGTGACAGAGTGATTGAACGTGTCAGCCTGTGGGTGGATGGACGGGTGCCAGAAAAGTGAGTTAACGAGAGAGGCACATGAAGTTGTCGTCGTCCCCCCACCCAAATTCATCCAAAACACACGTTTCCAAAATCATTCTCAAATGTTGTCGGTCTCAAACCAGATTCGCAGTAAGTGATTTGGACAGACTAGCTCCTGAATAATCAAACAGCTCAGTCCTCCAGTAACTGAATCTCTTAATGTAGCTGTGTGCAAGGCGATCCTACTCCTGTGCTCTCTGGATGAGTGTATGCTTGTCCGTCTTCGTTTATGTCCCGTATTATGACACTTGCTGTAAGCCAGGCAGCCTGTGGTGGGGCTCACATCCACACATACTGGGACAGGCAGACCTGCCGCCACGGTTTGGCAGAGGAGACGACGAGAGCTCAACACAACCTGACAGAGCACACAGTCAGGGGAAACCACACACACACACACACACACGGGGAGTGCAGAGTGAAGGTTGAGAGAATAAAGTGCTGATTGTAGGAGAAAGACAGCCACAACGCGATGGATACGCTTACTGTATATTGCGAACACACTCTGCACAAACGCACACGGGAATGCTCAGAGTAGACCTCGATGTGACGGGGGACGGGGGGGTCTGGAGGCTAAGTGGGGAGGTGTGTGTGTGTGTTCCATCTGTGCTGTATTAGACCTTGGTGGGTGTGAGCTAAGTGATGAGAGGCAGCTGTCTGTTAGGCCTGTCACTGTTGTGTCTGACAGACCAGCAGGAGGGTGACACAGACAGGTTGAGCTCATCAACAAACCACCGGGGAGCCACACACACACACACACACACACACACACACACACACACACACACACACACACACACCCTTGACAGCTAGCTGCACAATGAAGATCTCAACAGTTGTGAGGAGGAGAAAACGAAAGAGAGGAGAGAGGAGGAGGGATTGAGAGGAACAGCTCTTCACATTTCCTCTCCTTTTATGCAGATGAAAGGCACGTTTTCACCTCTCTCGCTCAGAGACACGTTTCTGTGGAGACCTCTGTTCAAAATGAGGCCCCTGATTAACCAAGGGTGTCTGTGTCTTCGCGTGCTTGTCACAGTCTGACTGTGTGTGCGTTTGTCTTCTGTGTGTGTGTGTGTGTGTGTGTGTGTGTGTTGGTTTTGCCAAAAACATCTATTCAAAGTACTATACCGGAGAATAGTAAAATAAGTGGCCATAGAGCCCAATGATAAGCCAGCCAGGCTAACCAATTAAAATTCTCATCACTGACTGACAAAGCGTCTTATGTGGCAGGGCATCAGCCATGAAAAGCCACTTGATGACTCAATTCATTTGGCGGTCGCTGAAGCCTCACCTAGCCCATAACTTCTCATTAGGGGATCCAAAAGACTTGGCTGGCACACATAGACAGGCAGACAGACACTTATCAAAGGGAGAGAGAGAGGAGTTACAAAGAAATTGCAATTTATTTTTGAAATTCTGTGACCAGGAAATGAGTAAGGGTGAAGAGGTGAAGTCATTCACGAGAAAGTAACACAAAATCTCTTGTCTTTCTCCCACATGAAGAGGTGCAAATGCGCTGTGCCCACACACACTCCAAAATTAATTAACACGTCACACTAGAACACAACCGCAGCCCAAACTTAAATGTAAATGCGATTACGCTTCCACATGCTACCTCTCCTGCCTGCTCTCCTTCCCTCTGATATCCCGCCTGTCCTTCGCACCCTGTCTTACACCATATTATTTTCTCTCCTTTCCTCCCCCGTTGCCATTCGACTGTTCCCCGTTCTGCACTTTATCATGTATTTGTACGTTTTGTGTGGACTCCAGGAAGAGTAGCTGCTGCATATGCAGTAGATCCTAATAAACTCAAGTAAACCCCCTGTTCTCCCCATCTCCTTTCCACCTCCTGCCTAACTTCCTGTCCCCCGCTCCCCTCCTGTGATCTAGCCCCCCCCCCCTTTCCATCCCCTCCCTCCCTGCCTCAGTAGGATGCCCAGAGAGCTGCACTGAGCGCCCATGCCTCTCCACAGGGACCAGGGCATCTAAAGCAGTCCAAATAAATCCTCTGAAGATATTGAAAATGTCAAATCCCCCCCCCCCCCTGACCCCCACCCTCCTCTTCCTCTCCCCCTCATCTAAAGGGCTTTAAACATGCCACTGGGGGGCTCAACAACTGGAGAGGCCACCGCTCTGGGGCCGGGGGGGGGGGGGGGATTGGGGCTTATGGGGCTTTTCAGGTTCCAGCAAAACGAGTCTGCGAGTGTACAGCGCTGCATACAGAGCCCTCCGCACACTGTAGGCTACAATACCTCGTATTCGGGAGGGAAACGACGGATTCGACGCGTTTGTGTTTATGAGTCTTATTAGAGTGAACAAAATGCTGCGTATGGCAGTTTTTTCCAGACTAACGGGCTAAAATACATTAGTTGAAATGGGCAGAATATTGGATACATAGCCTGCAGAAAATGTGACCAGTCAGAGTTCACGCGGATACATTCGGATCTGGTTAAAGGCCGACAAATTGGTCGTTTCAACGGAAAGACTCTTTGTAACAGGAGTAGATACACAGAGTAACAATAGCCTACCATTAAAAGGGACCGCAGTCAATCTATTACTGGGCCCTCACCGAGTCACATGAATAACGATCAGCTTTCGTAGGAGTTTCCATCGCCCATTTATTCGCTGACGTCACCGAGGACAGACACATCCAGGTCCAACATCAACATAGGTTTTATGATTGGACAGTTTATTTCCAGGTGAAACATAAGCCCTAGTCGGACGGGATTCGTTTTACTGGGGAGGTCAGGTGATGTAATTGTGTGCACGAGCACAAAACATCTGTAATTTTAGTCTGGTACAAATCTGCCACGTCAGTCATTTTTACATGGCGTTAGATGAACAATCCCAGCCAGAATAACTTTTTTTGGCAAATTCCAAGATCCTCCGATAATCGCCGACTCATCCCGTGCGTAACGACATCCCCGTGTTTTCCCCCCGAGACGTTACAGAGTTTTACAGGCGCTGCTCGCAGTTTGAGCAAGAAAACGAACCGATTTGATCAATGGATGCTTAATAAAACAAAGTTCTGCACACATATTTCATACGAATGGCCTACATTTAAAACTTTTCGGAAATGGCAAGTTCACTTTCTCATCCATAACTGCATCTCAAGTGCAAGACATCTACCGTGATCACATTTCCTAAATGTAAATATTATGGAGACACCGAAATGTTTGGCAGCAAAGCACGAGGTTTCAGTGCAGCCTTTCATCGTCTCGTCATGTTGAAATATCTTCACGCCTGAAATAAAGACCTCCAGGCTTCCTTCATAAAACTCAATTAAATGAAAAAAAATTAAGAATTACAGGGGGCAGTTTGAAAAAACGAATACCGCTCAAATAGTCATCTGAAATAAGGCACATGCTGGGATAATAATTACAGTGCATTCCGAAAGTATTCCGACCCCTTAACCTTTTCCACATTTTGTTACGTTACAGCCTTATTCTAAAAATGATAGAATTATTGTTTCTCCTCATCAATCTACACACAATGCCCCATAATGACACAGCGAAAACTGGTTTTTAGAAATGTTTGCCAAAAAAACAAAAAAATAACAGAAATACCTTATTTACATAAGTATTCAGACCCTTTGCTAAGAGATTCAAAATTGAGCTCTGGTGCACCCAGTTTCCATTGACCATCCTTGAGAAGTTTCTACAATTTTATCGGAGTCCACCTGTGGTAAATTATATTGATTTGACATGATGTGGAAAGGCACACACCTGTCTATATAAGGTCCCACAGTTGACAGTGCATGTCAGAGCAAAAATCAAGCCGTGAGGTTGAAGGAATTGTCCGTAGAGCTCCGAGACAGGATTGTGTCGAGGCACAGATCTGGGGAAGGGTACCAAAAAACGTCTGCAGCATTGAAGGTCCCCAAGACCACAGTGGCCTCCATTCTTAAATAGAAGAAGTTTTGAACCACCAATACTCATCCTAGAGCTGGCCGCCCAGCCAAACTGAGCAATCGGGGGAGAAGGGCCTTGGTCAGGGCGGTGACCAGGAACCCGATGGTCACTGACAGAGCTCCAGAGTTCCTCTGTGGAGATGGGAGAACCTTCCAGAAGGACAACCACCTCTGCAGCACTCCACCAATTAGGTATTTTTGGTAGAGTGGCCAGACGGAAGCCACTCCTCAGTAAAAGGCACATGACAGCCCACTTGAAGTTTGCCAAAAGGCACTTGGACTCTGACCATGAGAAACAAGATTCTCTGGTCTGATGAAACCAAGATTGAACTCTTTGGCCTGAATGCCAAGAGTCACGTGTGATGGAAACCTGGCACCATCCCTACAGTGAAGCATGGTGGTGGCGGCATCATGCTGTGGGAATGTTTTTCAGCGGCAGGGACTGGGAGACTAGTCAGGATCAAGGGAAAGATTAATGGAGCACCCTTCATCCTTGATGAAAACCTGCTCCAGAGCACTCAGGACCTTAGACTGGGGTGACGGTTCACCTTCCAACACGACATCGACTCTAAGCACACAGCCAAGACAACCCTGGAGTGGCTTTGGGACAAGTCTCTGAATGTCCTTGAGTGGCCCAGTCAGAGCCCGGATTTGAACATGATCGAACATCTCTAGAGAGACCTGAAAATAGCTGTGCAGCGACGCTCCCTATCCAACCTGACAGAGCTTCAGAGGATCTGCAGAGAAGAATGGGAGAAACTCCCCAAATACAGGTGTGCCAAGCTTGTAGCGTCATACCCAAGAAGACTCTATGCTGTAATCGCTGCCAAAGGTGCTTCAACAAAGTACTGAGTTAAGGGTCTGAATACTTATGTAAATGTGATATTTTGGGGTATTTTTTAAATAAAAACGTGTTTTTGCTTTGTCATTATGGGGTATTGTGCATAGATGGATAAAATAGTTATTTTTCTCATTAATTTTAGAATAAGGCTGTAACATAACAAACGTGGAAGAAATCAAAGGGTCTGAATTTCCAAATGCACCGTACATAACCATCGTCCCTAATAACCCTTTCTAATCCTGTCCAAATAGGGATATGGACTTCTAGTCAAGACATTTCCTAATCGGATCAACAGATCTTGTTAATCTGAATAATAGTCATGAAAATACCGTTGGGTGTTGCGCAACAGCTTATCCTACACAACACACACAATCTACAAGCACAATTCCAATGTGACATAATACAGACCAGACCCCCCCCACCCACAAACACACACACAATATTCTCTCGCTCTCATACAGAAACAACACATGCACAATTAAAGCAAGACACACACACACACACACTCTGACAAGACACATCACATATACAGTAAGTCTAGTACAAACGTATCTAATCCACAGCTGGACGATGGGTCCCATGAGCCCCATTGGGCAGGATTGATCCCCATTTACCCAACCCCTCTCCTCCCTTCATTCATCCATCCAATCCTCGATATGCCGCCAACCCCTCTCCTTCCTTCCTTCCTCCCTTCCATCCATCCATCCATCCATCCATCCATCCATCCATCCATCCAATCCTCTATGGCCCCAACCCTCCACCCCAACCCCTCTCCTCCCTCCCTCCCATCCATCCATCCATCCATCCATCCAATCCTCTATGG
>NC_042992.1:35419012-35433770 GCF_901001165.1 Salmo trutta
CCCTTCCCTCCCTCCCATCCATCCATCCATCCATCCATCCATCCAATCCTCTATGACCCCAACCCTCCACCCCAACCCCTCCATCCCTTCCATCCATCCATCCATCCATCCATCCATCCATCCAGCCATCCATCCAATCCTCTATGGCCCCAACCCTCCACCCCAACCCCTCCCTCCCATCCATCCATCCAAACCTCTATGCCCCCAACCCTCCACCCCAATCCCTCTCCTCCCTCCCATCCATCAATCCATCCATCCAATCCTCTATGACCCCAACCCTCCACCCATCCATCCATCCATCCATCCATCCAATCCTCTATGACCCCAACCCCTCCCTCCCATCCATCCATCCATCCATCCAATCCTCTATGGCCCCAACCCTCCACCCCAACCCCTCTCCTCCCTCCCATCCATCCATCCATCCATCCAATCCTCTATGGCCCCAACCCTCTACCCCACCCTTCTCCTCCCTCCCTCCCTCCCATCCATTCATCCATCCATCCAATCCATCCATCATGGCCCCAACCCTCCACCCCAACCCCTCTCCTCCCTCCCATCCATCCATCCATCCATCCAATCCTCTATGACCCCAACCCTCCACCCCAACCCCTCTCCTTCCTCCCTCCCTCCCATCCATCCATCCATCCATCCGATCCTCTATGGCCCCAACCCTCCACCCCAACCCCTCCCTCCCTTCCATCCATCCATCCATCCATCCATCCAACCCTCTATGGCCCCAACCCTCCACCCCATCCATCCATCCATCCATCCAATCCTCTATGGCCCCAACCCTCCACCCCCTCTCCATCCATCCATCCATCCATCCATCCAACCCTCTATGGCCCCAACCCTCCACCCCATCCCTCTCCTCCCTCCCTCCCATCCATTCATCCATCCATCCAATCCATCCATCATGGCCCCAACCATCCACCCCAACCCTTCCCTCCCTCCCTCCCATCCATCCATCCATCCATCCAATCCTCTATGACCCCAACCCTCCACCCCAACCCCTCCATCCATCCATCCATCCATCCATCCATCCAGCCATCCATCCAATCCTCTATGGCCCCAACCCTCCACCCCAACCCCTCCCTCCCATCCATCCATCCAAACCTCTATGCCCCCAACCCTCCACCCCAATCCCTCTCCTCCCTCCCATCCATCCATCCATCCAATCCTCTATGACCCCAACCCTCCACCCATCCATCCATCCATCCATCCATCCAATCCTCTATGACCCCAACCCCTCCCTCCCATCCATCCATCCATCCATCCAATCCTCTATGGCCCCAACCCTCCACCCCAACCCCTCTCCTCCCTCCCATCCATCCATCCATCCATCCAATCCTCTATGGCCCCAACCCTCTACCCCACCCTTCTCCTCCCTCCCTCCCTCCCATCCATTCATCCATCCATCCAATCCATCCATCATGGCCCCAACCCTCCACCCCAACCCCTCTCCTCCCTCCCATCCATCCATCCATCCAATCCTCTATGACCCCAACCCTCCACCCCAACCCCTCTCCTTCCTCCCTCCCTCCCATCCATCCATCCATCCATCCGATCCTCTATGGCCCCAACCCTCCACCCCAACCCCTCCCTCCCTTCCATCCATCCATCCATCCATCCATCCAACCCTCTATGGCCCCAACCCTCCACCCCATCCATCCATCCATCCATCCATCCAATCCTCTATGGCCCCAACCCTCCACCCCCTCTCCATCCATCCATCCATCCATCCATCCATCCATCCAACCCTCTATGGCCCCAACCCTCCACCCCATCCATCCATCCATCCATCCAATCCTCTATAGCCCCAACCCTCCACCCCAACCCCTCTCCTCCCTCCCATCCATCCATCCATCCAATCCTCTATGGCCCCAACCCTCCACCCCAACCCCTCTCCTCCCTCCCATCCATCCATCCATCCATCCAATCCTCTATGGCCCCAACCCTCCACCCCAACCCCTCTCCTCCCTCCCATCCATCCATCCATCCATCCATCCATCCATCCATCCATCCATCCATCCAATCCTCTATGGCCCCAACCCTCCACCCCTCTCCTCCCTCCCTCCCATCCATTCATCCATCCATCCAATCCATCCATCATTGCCCCAACCCTCCACCCCAACCCCTCTCCTCCCTCCCATCCATCCATCCATCCATCCATCCATCCATCCATCCAATCCTCTATGACCCCAACCCTCCACCCCTACCCCTCCCTCCCATCCATCCATCCATCCAGCCATCCATCCAATCCTCTATGGCCCCAACCCTCCACCCCAACCCCTCTCCTCCCTCCCTCCCATCCATCCATCCAATCCTCTATGGCCCCAACCCCTCTCCATCCATCCATCCAATCCTCTATGGCCCCAACCCTCCACCCCAACCCCTCTCCTCTCCTCCCTCCCTCCCTCGCATCCATCCATCCATCCATCCATCCATCCATCCATCCATCCACACAATCCTCTATGGCCCCAACCCTCCACCCCAACCCCTCTCCTCCCTCCCATCCATCCATCCATCCATCCAATCCTCTATGCCCCCAACCCAACCCCCCTTGAGGGTCTGTTGATTACCAATAACCTCCCCTCACTCTCTCCATTCAGGGGAAATCTTTTCGGTCAGGGTGTGTGTGTGTGTGTGTGTGTGTGTGTACGTCCGCCCGCCTTCCTTTGGGGCTTTCCCCAGTTCTTACCTATCCCCACTTCTTAGCTAGTCCATAGACTCTACTTTCACTGACACAGTCTCACTAGGAGTTGTAGCCTGCAGGCTAAATAACCCCTCTTTTAGATTAGAGGAGCGGCGGAGGCCAAAACGTGGCGCCCCCACCTCCAGCTAACAGGCTTAGCCAGCACAAGCAGCCCCAATACGCTACAGTTGCATGTGAGAGAGCGAGACAGAGACAGAGACAGAGAGAGAGAGAGAGAGAGAGAGACAGAGAGAGACAGAGAGGAGTGAGAGCGAGACAGAGACAGAGAAAGAGAGAGAAAGAGAGAGAGAGAGAGAGAGAGAAAGACAGCGAGTGAAAAAACAAGTAGAGGCCTGTGCTCAAAGTCACTAATGCAGTATTCATAAAGGTCAGTGGGCTTTTTATGGGGTATTGTTTCAGGATGCACCAAGGGCGTTCGCACCGCTTAACCTTCCAGGGGAGCGGAGTGTACCGGGGGTTTGGTCATGCTTTGTTGGGGAATCTGAGGCTAGGTGTGCCAACGGTGTGTGTATAATGCACGTGCCAAACAGAACCCGGCCGCCATTTTGCAAATATTCACATATTCACTCACGCAAGTATTCACCGTACACGTGTGTAGACAGTAATATCATCGCGCTACCTGCTCGTAACATCCTTAGTAGCCACACACACACATTTACAGGATGCTTGATCATATAAACAACACGCCTCTCTCAAAAATGGCCCACACACACACACACACACACACACACACACAGTCACATGTCAATAGAAAATCTCTCCAATTTGTTAAGCCTCGTCTCTCTGTCTCAGTCTCGGGAATATGCCACTCTCCAACCCATTCAATCCCCGCGACAACAAACAGAAGGACATGGCTTCTAACAGCCCATAACAGCCATGCATTAACTAAGTCGTGACAGCCATTGAGAGAGAGAGGGGGAGAGAGAGAGAGAGAGACAGAGAGGAAACGCCACAGTCTACACATGGCTTGCCGATAATGTTCGTCTCTGACCTTGAAGGGAGTGCAGCAGTTTGCAGGCGAAGGATTTATAGTTCATTGGCTGGGTGGGGACTAGTGGAAGCAGCTTTATACAGAGTGGATTAGCCTAAAATATGCACAGGGCATAAACTGGCAGTCTCTCCTTCTTAATGTATAAAGGCCCCGGGCAGGCAGCACTCAGAGAAGCACACAATGAGAAAGGCCCCCGTTCCACTCTCTGGACCAGGGAGATTTATGTCTAAATTAGTAGGGCTGGTTAGAGAGGGGGGGGGGGGTATATGACACGAGAAAAAGAACGAAGAGGGAAAGCGACGGAGAGAGGGGGAAAAAAGAAAGAAAGAAAACAGCACAGATAACGGGAGTGAAGGAAGTTAAGCGATAAGGAGGTAGAAAACAGGAAGAGACAGAGGAAAAAGACTTGCTGTAGTTGGAGGTGTCTGGCACCTACGTCTTCAGTACTCACGTTAGGTGAGAAGTTAAGGTGTTCAGGTGCTCCTCCTGAACACTGCCTGGAATTGACGACTCGGTCTTTAGCTCAAAACTCAGATCTAAGAATGCGAAAGGTGGCCCTGAGACCTTCAGGCCTCCATTCGCTCAGCATTTGTGCACTTGTCAGTGTGTATCCCTCTCCGTGCGACATTACGAGCGCATGCTTAACCCTTCGTGTGTGTGTTAAGTGTTTGAGTGTGCACTTGCCAACCGGTTCCTTTGTGCTCATGTCTACCTCTCTGATTGTATGTAGAGTTATGAGGGTGACTGAGTGAATGTTCATAAGACTGCAGGTATAGGCCATTCAGTGACCCTTGGATTAAGCCTCAGCCACACTCTTGCACACACACACACACACACACACACACACACACACACACACACACACACACACAAGCTTACGCTCAGAGGCACACACCCCGCCAAAACGTACCTCCTCCTTTACCAAATCATGACTCTATTGGAGTAAAACATTTGGTTTGATAAAGCCATCGTGATAACTCTGTCTGTCTGTCTGTCTGTCTGTCTGTCTGTCTGTCTGTCTGTCTGTCTGTCTGTCTGTCTGTCTGTCTGTCTGTCTGTCGTCACTTTACCCCAACCGTGGATCCTCCAAAGTGCTGGCATTCCATTTCCAAATGTACATTAATACAAACTCCATTCATAATGCATTGCATTTGCTTCCACTAATTAACAATTAGAGTACAACACGCGCTCTCACTTCGAGGGCTTCCATTACCTCTCTTCTCTGCATATGCAAATGAAACATTACATTTGTCTTTTTTTTTTTTTGTCGCTTCCCCCACAGCAGGTCGACGTTTGGGAAATATCAGCCGGCGAACTCCGACAAGTTGAACAAACAAGTCATCAAATGTGCAGCTAGAGAAAGAAGTAGGAGAGAATGTATGGAGTCTGGGTCGATGGTGGGGCTGGGGGTCTTTCCACAGTCGAGCTAACTCCATATCATGGGAGGGGGGTGGGGTTGCTGGGTGTGTTGTGTGCATCTCAGTTGACAGGATCACTTTGCTGAGTGCTTTTTCTAAAGCCTCTGGCTAATGGCTTTGTGAAGGGTGCTGATGAAAATGAGATGGCTCCACCGTGATGATGGGAGTTTTTTACCTCGCGTCGAGAGGAGAGGGGCGCTGAGCCCGACGGCGTGAGCGTGCAATCAGTTCAGAGTTTGTGTATAGTGTGCTTTTGGGCACCCCTTTGTTCTCATATGGTGTGTTACTGATTTGAGGGTAAAGTAGGAGAATCCGTGTGATGACGTGTTTGTGTGTGTGTGCGCGCGCTCCTCCGTGTGTGTGTGAACACAGCTCCCACTGACCTGGCACGCTAGTTGACACGTTGACCTGTGTGTAGAACCTCTTGTTGGGCAGGAGCTCTGACACGCCGTTGAGGGCCTCGACCGTCAACGTGTAGTTGGAGTTGGCCATGAGGTTGACCACGGTGACCGTGCGCTCGGTCACCCCGCTCTGCTGGGGCATGAAGCCCACGCTGGCCCCGCACGGCTCACACTGCGGCCCCACGCACCGGCGGCAGCCCACGCTGTAGGTCAGGTCCCCCCTGCCGCCCGTGTCCGTTGGCGCGCCCCACTCCAGGATCAGGGTGGACTGCTTGAGGGTGTAGACCAAGTCTTTGGGAGGAGAGGGGGGGCCTGGGAGGGAGGAATAAATAGACATATAAATGCAATTCGTAGTTAAATATACATGATTCATGTTTAGTGCCTCTGTATGATGTATGAAAGTGTTTGACGTACTACCTACAGCTCTATAGTAGGTGTTAATTCCTTTATTTCGCCTTTATTTAACCAGGATAGTCATTGAGAACACGTTCTCTTTTACAATAACGATCTGACCAAGGTAACAGCGGTATACCGTGCAGCAAAGCGACAACGTAACAGTCAAAAGCAGACTGGGGACGATACCGGTACATTAGACAGCTGCATGACTGAATGACTATGGACGGGTGTTGCCTTCCACTGCACCGATTTAGACCCGTATTGCTCAGTAAATTAAATTCAGCACGTTCACCATTAAAACCCAGTGCCGACCAATTACCATAGGACACTTCACCCTGTAGTCCATTCTCAAAGTGTGGTCCACCACACTATGCTGGTTACATGGTGTGATGGTGCTGGCGCACATCTGGCTACGATTCATGTATAATACTCTGATAGGATTGAGATGAGGAAGGGATTAGGGATGGCGCACGGAGCAGTGGGGAAAACCAGAGAGAAAATAAGACTTTAACCAAAGCAAAGCAAACAGCTTGCCTGGTCTAGATGAAATATGAGTGTGTTTAGGGTGACAGAACAAAGGAGCCGCTCGGCAGACTACCTTTCTTCACTGGGGATTTCTAGAGACAGTCCCTGAACTACTAACCACCTCATCTTACGGTGGATTGAGAGGTAAAACCCAAAACGAAAACACGAGAGGCCTTTTCGATCAGTGACGGTGACGTGTAAAGCCGTGTGTGTGTTCACTTGTGTGCGGTCGTGTGAGAGCGCAGAGAGAAGGGACGGTCTATTCCTTGTGTCAACAGTCTCGGCTGGAATACATGCCCTGCTTACAAACGGCAAATAAGAGTCACCAGAGAAAAAGGTGGTCAGTGCTCGCGGAACGAGAACCCTCTCTTACCAAATGTGAAACACGACGGGCGCATCTCAATAGTCCTGCGTGGCTTCCTCTCTCCGCCTCCTCACTACATTTTGACAATGGTCAACCAGTCACGCAGACAGTCATGCACACATGAACACAGAATGTTCACTTCTAAGGCCTAGCACTACACAACTAAAATCATTTATACGACGCAGTGCCGTAACTGTGCATGTTTAAACAGATGGACGAAACATGAAGGTATTGGTCCATTAAATGACATCAATAATGTAGTGGTGGTGTGTGTGTGTGTGTGTGTGTGTGTGGGGGGGGGGGGGTGGTGGTAATAATGAATGTGTATGTGTAGAGAGGGGTGATTAACGTGCGGGTGGTGACAGGGAGGGGCAGTACGTGTGTGTGTGTGTGTGTGTGTGTGTGTGTCAAATCAAACGGTTCGTAAACAACCGGTGTCGACTAACAGTGAAATGCTTACTTAAGCGCCCTTCCCAACAACGCAGAGAAAAATATGAATAGTAGATAAATAATAACAAGTAATAAATACACAATGAGTGATGATACCTTGGCTTTATACACGGGGTACCGAGTCGATATGCTGGGGTAATTGAGGTAGATATGTACCACAGGTATGGATAAAGTGACTTGGCAATGGATAGATAATAAACTGTAACACGTGATGGGCCAAAAGAGTTAGTGAAAAAATGGTGGGTCAATGCAGATATTCCGGGTAGCTATTGGTTAACTATTCAACTAACTATTTAGTAGTCTTATAGCTTGGGGGTAGAAGCTGTTCAGGGACCTGTTGGAGAACATTTTATGACTTGGGTCGGATGCCAAGCAGTTGCCATACCAAGCGGTGATGCAGCCAGTCAAGATGCTCTCAGTGGTGCAGCTGTAGAACGTTTTGAGGATCTGAGGGCCCATACCAAATCATTTCAGTCTCCTGAGGGGGAAGAGATGTTGTTGAGCCCCTCTTCGCGACTGTGTTGATGTGTGTGGACTAGAGGTTGATACCGGAACAATAGACACGGGAACAGGACGAATCCCGCAAGACCCGCGGGATTCTGACAGGAATGGGAGTGAAGTTCTAGAGTCAAGTTCGGGACAGAATCAACAGTCTACGGGAGCGGGCAGTACAGGAATAGTTATAAACAGTTTTTTGGGCGTAAATATGTCATGTGTGGAGCATTTCATAAAAACAACAACTGCCCAATATAGTTTACTTAATAAGAATAAACATTAGAACCAATGAAAGAGCGATGTTCTAGCTAAATTTGAAGGAGTTGTCTTTGACAAGGAAGGAACCGAGTACACGGCTTGTAAAAAATGCTGTGGTTTAATCAAATAGGCGACCAACCGGAGAACTTTACTGTCAAGCCCAATTGTTTGCCTATTTCATTAAACCTGTGGCATCTGCGGTGAAGAGTGAAATAAAAATAGATTGACTTATGCGGTACCGCCGCTCAGGTTTTGAAAACCTATTTTTTTTATGTTGATGTTGTAAATGTTAAACGTGTAAATGTTCATATGTGCTCAGCTGTTGGCTATAGATTTATGCTGGTGCTGTGCTGAGCAGACCAGCCTGCTGGGTCTCTGGCCTCATCCTCCAGCCTTAATCCATCTACATTTAGGTCATTTAGAGTACGCTCTTATCCAGAGAGACTTAGGCCTACAGTCAGTGCATTTAACAAAAATAGGTAAGACAACCACATATCACAACAGTCAGAAATGAATTTTCTGCAAACTTAATGATGGTGTTGGAGTCGTGCGCGGCCACGCAGTGAACAGGGTGTACAAGAGGGGACTAAGCACACACCTCTCAGGAAAGAGAAAGGGTAGACCTAGTCAGTTGCACAACAATGAATTCAACCAAAATGTGTCTTCTGCATTTAACCCAACTCCTTTGGGGCCCCCGTGTTGAGGGTCATCAAGGCGGTTGTGTTGTTGCCTACCCTTACCACTTGGGGGCGGTCTGTCAGGAAGTCCAGGATCCAGTTGCAGAGGGAGATGTTTAATTCCAGGGTCCTTAGCTTAGTGATGAGCTTGGAGGGCATAATGCTGTTGAACGCTGAGCTGTAGTCAATGAACAGCATTCTCACATAGGTGTTCCTTTTGTCCAGGTGGGAAAAGGCAGTGTGGAGTGCAATATAGATTCCATCATCTGTGGATCTGTTGGGGCGGTATGCGAATTGGAGAGGGTTCGGGGTGTCTGGGATGGTGTTGACGTGAGCCATGACCAGCCTTTCAAAGCATTTCATGGCTACAGATGTGAGTGCTACGGGTCGGTAGTCATTTAGACAGGTTATCTTAGTGTTCTTGGGCACAGGGACTATGGTGGTTTACTTGAAACATGTAGGTTTTACAGACTGGGTCAGGGAGAGGTTAATGTCAGTGAAGACACTTGCCAGCTGGTCAGGGCATGCTCTGAGTACACGTACTGGTAATCAGTCTGACCGTGCAGCCTTGTGAATGTTAACCGGTTTAAAGGTCTTAGTCACATCGGCTACGGAGATCGTGATCACAGAGTCGTTTGGAACAGCTGGTGCTCTCATGCATAGTTCAGTGTTGCTAGCCTCGAAGCTCATAGAAGGTATTTAGTTAATCTGGTAGGCCTGCGTCACTGGATAGCTCACGGCTGGGCTTCCTTTTGTAATCTGTGATCGTTGCAAGCCCTGCCACATTCAACAAGTGTCAGAGCCGGTGTAGTAGAGTTTGATCTTGGTCCTGTTTGGCGCTTTGCCTTTTTGATGGTTTGTCGGAGTGCGTAGCGGGATTTCTTATAAGCTTCCAGATTAGTGTCCCGCTCCTTGAAAGCGGCAGCTATGCCTTTAGCTCAGTGAGGATGTTGCCTGTTATCCATGGCTTCTGGTTGGGATATGTACGTACTGTCACTGTGGGGATGACGTCGTTGATGCACTTATTAATGTAGCCGGTGACTGACGTGGTAAATTCCTAAATGCCATTGGATTAATCCCGGAACATATTCCAGTCTGTGCTAGCAAAACAGTCCTGTAGCTTAGCATCCTCTTCATCGGACCACTTCCGTATTGAGCGCGTCACTGGTACATCCCGTTTGAGTTTTTTGCTTGTATGCAGGAATCAGGAGCATAGCGTTATGGTCAGATTTGCCAAATGGAGGGCTAGGGAGAGCTTTGGATGAGTCTCTGTGTGTGGAGGAAAGGACTTCTATCTCAGGCGAGCAGAACCTAGAGAATTTCTGAATATTAGAGGCTGTGCTACAGTTGTTATTAACCTTCCCCCGATGCAGCCGTTCTGTCCAGCCGCTGTACAGAAAAACAAGCTAGATTTATATTTAACATGTCCTTGTTCAGCCACGATTCGGAGAAACACAGGATATTACAGTTCTTCAGATCACGTTGATAGGAGTCTCGAACGGCGCTCATCCAGTTTAGTCTCCAGTGATTGCACGTTCGCCAACAGAACGGAGGGTAGAGGCGATTTATCCACTCTCCAACGTAGTCTCGTCAGGTATCCCCGCACGCCGGCCTCTATAGCGCTGTCTCCTCCTCCTTCGAGTGTCGGGGATTTGGGCCTGATCCGCGATAATCAATATGTCTTTCGCCCCCAACTCATTGAAGTAGAAGTCCTCGTCCAAATCAACGTTAGTTATAGCTGTTGATGCCTAGAAGCTATTTTAGGTCTTAGGAAACAATGGCGGAAACATTATGTACCCCCAAAAAGTTACAATCTGCACCCCCCAAAAATACACAAAATAACACCTTTGGTCAGAAGCCCGTAAAAGGGCCACTATTCCTTCCGGCGCAATCCTGATAATGAGTGTGTGTGTCAATATGTGCGTGTCTCTCTCTCGGTGAGGTTTACGTAACATGGTAAAAGTGGCGTGTGGCCAGAAGCGGGGCACAGTTGTGGTGTGTGACGTGTTCATCAGCACGCAGAGAGCAGCACACCTTCACTTATTCAATAACACACATGCGCACGTATGAGAACGCACATACGTGTACACACAGCTGGGCCTGTATATTCCTTATTTTCCATACTCTCTCTCCCTCTCCACTCCTCCTCACCTTACACCTGTCTCTCCTTCAGTCCCTCTTTCCCTCCGTCTGTCTGTCTCCCTCCCTCCCAGCACACAATAGCTTGGTGGTATCAGGAGATGATCACAATTACTGAATCAATATTGTAATTAATGTGGTAATTACAGAGCTATAAAATGTTATCACAGGCTGCCCCTTGTAGATATAAAAGCACCGGGAATCAATATTGTGATTAAACAGCTCTAATTACAGAGCTATAAAAGCTAGAGCTGCTCCGGGTGCCCGAGAATGAATACAGTCCCTTGCTGACCTCTGTTTTATTGTCTGGTATACTGTAGCGCTATAGAGAACATTCTAGGTGGATTAAATCAGGTGGCGTGTGTGTATTTAACCATCAACACTACAGAGGCTTAGTTCTTCGATCAATATGGCTGCCCGGTATGGAATTGGACTTGATTGTGCGTCTTTGTTGGAGGTTTTGGCATTTAGTGTGGTGGGGGAGGTGTGTGTGTGTGTGGAGGGATGAAGGATGGAGGTGTTGCGGTTACTAAAGAGATGGAAGGGAGAAGAGGGATGCAGGTTTAGTAGAGGATTGATGGGTGAAGTATGAAGGGAATAGGGGAATGGTAGAGGGGTTACCTGACGGATGGAGGGATGGGTTAGAGGGAGAGGGGGGCCTGAAGGGAAAGGGTGGATAGAGGGAGAGACTGAAAAGAGGAGCGACAGGGTGATATGGCTAGAGAAGAGGCGATATGATAGAGGGACATAATCAGCCGAGGAGTTGCCTAGGGACAGGTGCGTGCGTCTTACGGGTGCAGGGGGCCGAGGGGTTGTCCAGGGGGGTCCTGAAGTGGTCCTCCTCACACACACACACCACCGAGCCTTCCTCCTCCGCCACACTGTTGGCCGGGCACGGAAAACACTCCTGCTGTCTGGAAGACATCTTGTACGAGCCAGGGGGACACGCTGAGCACAGAGAGAGAGGAACAAATATGCATTAAAAACCCATTACACGTTATTATTATTTCAGTTGGTGTATGTTTTAAAACTGCTGTAAAATACTGATAATGGTTTAGCGACATGGGGTAAGTACATTCAAGATAATTATGCCTTATGAGAGAGAGAGAGCGAGTTAGAGAAAGCGAAAGGGAGAAAGAGAGACTGAGTTCGAAGAAAAATCAGTCTAACCAACACATGACGTCGAGACCTCTGAGCCTAACATATGGTCAATAGAACTGGACCAGCTAGTCAGTACAGGACCAACACATGCTGTCCAATCGCTCTTCGGGCACCGAGCTGCTTCACTACTTGACCCTCGTCCTCTCCTTCTGCAGCCCATTCTGTCATCCTGGTAGCTCCCTTATTACACAACTCTGTTCCCTCTGGGGCTGAGGGTACAGAGAGGAAGAGAGAGAGAGAGAGGGAGGGAGGGAAAAGAGCGATAGAACGAGAGAGTGACTACACACACGTCGCACAAGCACGCGCGCACGCCCACTCTTTTCCACTCTCTCTCACTGGGGTTCATTTTCCGCTTGCCGTGCCAGTGCTCCGGGTGGTAATGTGTGTGAAATCAGTTGAGCGCTGCTCCCCTCTCTGTCACCGGGGTCCCCAACAGCATTCCTACATTAAAACCTCAAGCAAGCCCTCTCTTCCCATTACAATCACCATCACTGCTGTTCCCTATCCTACCGCGCTGGGATTATATAATCCATGCGCGTGGCTGTGAAAACAACCGGCCCCAGCCTCAACGACGTTACCGTGTCTGAGTGGGGGGTAACACCCATAATGATGGGGGTGAATGGTGAAGAGATGGTGGGTTTGGGTGTAACACACACACACGCCCTCAAAGTCACACTGATTAGCCCCTTCAAACTCCCTGAACGGAGACTGATGTGAAAGCGTGAGTGAGTGTGTATGGCGTGGCTGTGTCTGTAAGAACCTTGTAATTGTCTGTCTAATGTCGGCCATTACACCAACACAGAACAGCTTGCTTTGTAGGGAACCACTCTTTGGCTACAGTGTTGCAGAGCGTGAAGAAAAAGCTAGCTTCTGAAATGGCTGGATGGAGATGCTCTCTTTTTGGCAGTGGTGCCCGTTTTATCGGTGTACAATCGTGGCCAAAATGTTTGAGAATGACACAAATATTAATTTCCACAAAGTTTGCTGCTTCAGTGTCTTTAGATATTTTTGTCAGGTGTTACTATGGAATACTGAAGTATAATTACAAGCATTTCATAAGTGTCAAAGGCTTTTATTGACAATTACATGAAGTTGATGCAGAGTCAATATTTGCAGTGTTGACCCTTCTTTTTCAAGACCTCTGCAATCCGCCCTGGGATGCTGTCAATTAACTTCTGTGCCACATCCTGACTGATAGCAGCCCATTCTTGCATAATCAATGCTTGGAGTTTGTCAGAATTTGTGGGTTTTTGTTTGTCCACCCGCCTCTTGAGGATTGACCACAAGTTCTCAATGGGATTAAGGTCTGGGGAGTTTCCTGACCATGGACCCAAAGTATTGATGTTTTGTTCCCCGAGCCACTTAGTTATCACTTTTGCCTTATGGCAAGGTGCTCCATCATGCTGGAAAAGGCATTGTTCATCACCAAACTGTTCCTGGATGGTTGGGAGAAGTTGCTCTCGGAGGATGTGTTGGTACCATTCTTTATTCATGGCTGTGTTCTTAGGCAAAATTGTGAGTGAGCCCACTCCCTTGGCTGAGAAGCAACCCCACACATGAATGGTCTCAGGATGCTTTACTGTTGGCATGACACAGGACTGATGGTAGCGCTCACCTTGTCTTCTCCGGACAAGCTTTTTTCCGGATGCCCCAAACAATCTGAAAGGGGATTCATCAGAGAAAATGACTTTACCCCAGTCTTCAGCAGTCCAATCCCAGTACCTTTTACAGAATATCAGTCTGTCCCTGATGTTTTTCCTGGACAGAAGTGGCTTCTTTGCTGCCCTTCTTGACACCGGGTCATCCTCCAAGAATCTTCACCTCACTGTGCGTGCAGATGCACTCACACCTGCCTGCTGCCATTCCTGAGCAAGCTCAGTACTGGTGGTGCCCCGATCCCGCAGTTGAATCAACTTTAGGAGACGGTCCTGGCGCTTGCTGGACTTTCTTGGGCGCCCTGAAGCCTTCTTCACAACAATTGAACCGCTCTCCTTGAAGTTCTTGATGATCCGATAAATTGTTGATTTAGGTGCAATCTTACTGGCAGCAATATTCTTGCCTGTGAAGCTCTTTTTGTGTAAAGCAATGATGACGGCACATGTTTCCTTGCAGGTAACCATGTTTGACAGAGGAAAAACAATGATTCCAAGCACCACCCTCCTTTTGAAACTTCCAGTCTGTTATTTGAACTCAATCAGCATGACAGCGTGATCTCCAGCCTTGTCCTCGTCAACCCTCACACCTGTGTTAACGAGAGAATCACTGACATGATGTCAGCTGGTCCTTTTGTGGCAGGGCTGAAATGCAGTGTAAATGTTTTTGGGGGATTCAGTTCATTTGCATGGCAAAGAGGGACTTAGAAATTAATTGCAATTCATCTGATCACTCTTCATAACATTCTGGAGTATATGCAAATTGCCATCATACAAACTGAGGCAGCAGACTGTTAAAATTAATATTTGTGTCATTCTCAAAACTTTTGGCCACAACTGTACCTACTGTATGTGGTTCGAACGGTAGGAAGTCAAGAGAAAATGTGGTATCTAAATAACAAACGTGACCGTCTTCGCTGGTACCGGGCTCTAAACCAAGTCCCAAATCAATGCTGGCTGGATTGCGCTCTCTCAAACCCAAAAAGGGACGGGGGGGTTGGACAGAAACCACCTTGGCAATCTGGGAGTGTGTTCCCTGCATGGCTGCATTGCCCTCCACATTTAGATGAGTGTCATGGCGTTTCAGATGAAGGGAAAGAGGGAGAGAGAGGAGGAGA
>NC_042992.1:35508688-35511188 GCF_901001165.1 Salmo trutta
CTTTATGGGAAAGGTGGAGGCAGCGAATAGAGGATTATGAGTCTCTGAGCCAATGGTGGGATGTGGGGAAAGTCCAAATTCGGCTTTTCTGTCAACAATACACAGCTCTCTCATCCTCAGAGGCTAGGAGAGTTTTGGGGGAACTAGAGCGGTGTATTAGTGAGATGGAGGTACAGATGGTGGGGCAAGGCAATGTAGGCCTCCAGGCTAATTTAGCTGAATTACGCAGGGACCTGGGCAGTTTTTTCCAGGTTAAAGCAAAGGGAGCACTTGTAAGAGCTAGATTCTCCATGCTCAAGGAGATGGATGCTCCCAGCTCCTTCTTCTTTGGTTTGGAAAGACAGAGCAGTGAAGCCAAGGGTATGCATTGTCTACGGCTGTCTGATGGGCGGGTGACCTCTGTGGTGGGTGAGATGCGGGAGCGGACTGTGGAGTTTTATACTGAATTGTATAGGGCAGAAGAGTGTGATCCTGTGTGTGCTCAGGTCTTGTTCACAGGACTCCCTAAACTCTCTCTGGCACAGAGGGATGATTTGGACGTTCCTCTGTTGTCCCATGAACTGGCAGAGGCCGTAACCCAGATGTCCACCGGTCGTGCACCGGGGGTTGATGGACTCCCAGTGGAGTTTTATAAAAAATTCTGGGGAATAGTTGGACGGGACTTCTTTTGCGTGTTGCGTGAATGCGTCGGGGTAGGGGAGTTGCCGATGAGCTGCCGTCGGGCGGCTCTGACTCTCCTGCCCAAAAAAGGGGACTTGTGTGAACTTAAGAACTGGAGGCCTGTGGCATTGCTCTGTGCGGACTACAAGATATTTGCCAAGGTCCTCTCTAACAGACTGAAGTCCCACTTGGACTCAATAGTACATAAGGACCAAACATATTGTGTACCGGGACGCTCAATCACGGACAACTTGTTCTTAATTAGGGACATGTTGGACTTGTCGAGAGGGTCTAATGTGAACTTCGGACTGGTCTCTTTAGATCAAGAGAAGGCTTTTGATAGAGTGGACCATGAGTATCTGTTTAATGTGATGTCTGTGTTTGGGTTTGGGAGGAGTTTTTTGACCTGTGTGAAGCTGTTGTATGCTGGGGCGTCATGCATGGTCAAGGTGGGAGGGGGGCTCAGTAGGCCAGTCTGGGTGAGACGGGGCATTAGACAAGGATGCCCTCTATCTGGGCAGTTATACACACTAGCCATTGAGCCTTTTTTAGGACTGCTACGCAGGAGACTGCAGGGAGTGTGCTGGAAAGGCATGGATGTGTTGACAGGAATAGCAGTGTCAGCATATGCAGATGATGTTTCTGTGATGGTCAGGGATGGCCAAGATATGCAGGCACTGGAGACCAGTCTGAAGGTGTACGAGGGAGCTTCTTCAGCTAAGGTAAACTGGGGCAAGAGCAAAGCTCTGTTATGCGGGGCATGGGGGGATAGGGCTCCTCCTCTGCTTCCAGGGGGTTTGCAGTGGGGTTGTGAAGGGCTTAAAGTGTTGGGGGTGTACCTGGGCTCGGAGAGGTGGGTCAGGAAGAACTGGGAGGGGCTGTCACAGGCAGTGGTGTCAAGACTGGCCAGGTGGAGGTGGCTCCTGTCCCAAGTGTCATATAGAGGGAGGGTGCTGATAATTAACAACCTGGTGGCATCTTCCCTGTGGCATAAACTGGCTGTCCTCAACCCCCCCCGCCGGTCTGCTCGCAGACCTGCAACGCAAGCTGGTGGACTTCTTCTGGTCGGGCCATCACTGGCTGAGGGCAGCAGTGTTGTATATGACCGTCCATGAAGGAGGACAGGGCCTGGTGGAACTGGAGAGCAGGATGGCTGCGTTCCGGCTAAAGGCGGTGCAGAGACTGCTGTACCATACTGACGTTGGCTGGAGGGAACCAGCATGCGCGCTGCTGAGGAGAGCTGGCGGATTAGGTTTGGATCGGCAGCTGTTCCTCATGAGGCTGGAGAGGCTGAGTACAGCAGGTCTCTCAGACTTTTACTCTGGGGTGCTGAGGGCCTGGCAGCTGCTAAGGCCCACACGAGAAGGGGGTGTGGAGCCTGGGCTGTGGGTGTGGGAGGAGCCTATCTTCCACAACCCAGCCATCCCTTTGAGATCGGTCCAGTCGGCCACCCTGCAGAGACAACTGATGGCAGGGGGTGTAAAAAGGCTGGGTGACTTGAGACTGCTGGGAGAGGAGGGGTGGAAAAGCCCGGAAGTCTTGGCACAGCAAACAGGGATAATGTCTCTTAGGCTGCTGGAGAGATTCCTGGAGGAGGTCCAGGAGGCACTGTCTGAGCCGGTAAGAGGGATGTTTGAGCAGCCAAAGGGAGAGGGGCCACCAAGCTTTCCGCCACTGCAGGTGAAGGCAGAGACTGGAGACTGGCAAGGGGGTCTGGAGGACTTGTTAGATCTTAACACTCCGAGCCTGGGTGAGTTTGAAGGGGTGGGAGGTAAAGCCCTCTACAACCTCTGTGTTAAGGTGAGGAACATTAGGAGCCTAACAGGAGTAAAGGCACATC